>NC_011907.2:837643-1063895 GCF_000006355.2 Plasmodium knowlesi strain H | reverse complement strand
TATGTATATGTATACACATATGTGTATACATATACATATATATTTTTTTTTGGTTTTCTTCTTTTGTTCTATGTTTAGGGTGAAATGAAGTCTGAAATTGAAAGGGTATTAACGGACCTTCTAAATTATATGGAAAAATCGCATAATCAGTCGGACGCTATCGAATATTGCAATGATGAAGTTAAATGGAGTAAATTTGGCCATAAAGGAAAACACACAAATAAAGCAGCTTGTTTGCTTTTTGCTTCAGGGTTAAAGCACATTTATACCCATGGTAATGACCACCAGACGGGCCAGTTTAAGGGCCCATCGTTTGAACAAACGATGGGTTGTTTATTTCTTAAGGAGTATGCAAAACAATTGCAAAAAATGGCAGAAACGAAAAAAAAAGGACAGAGTTGGGTACATCCTCTTTGTGACATAGATAAGGGCATAAATCACGCTTTTGATAAGAGTGGTGACATTATGAAGAATGTATTAACTGAATGCAACAATGGTACTGATGGTATTTCTTGTTTTCAATGCAAACTAAATGAAGGTTATGATAATTGCAAAATTGGCGATGACGATGTAGGAAATAAAGCTAAAGATCTGTTCGAAGGCGAATCGAAGCAAAACCAAATGGAAAAAACATTAGAGAATACAGTCTGTCCCATCCTTCTTACGGATCTCCTTACCCCTTTTGTTCCTTTGGCTCCTGTCTCTATTGGCCTTTCTGCTATGGCTTATTACCTTTGGAAGGTAAGATAAAAAAAAAAAAATTTTAATGGACAAAATTAATTGTTAAAAGGAAAAAAAAATTTTTTAATCCTTAAATGGAAAAAAAAAATTTTTAATGGTTAAAAGGAAAAAAAAATTTTTAATGGTTAAAGGGAAAAGAATATTTTTTTAATGGTTAAAAGGAAAAAAAAAAATTTTTTAATGGTTAAAAGGAAAAAAAAAAAAAATTTTTTTAATGGTTAAAAGGAAAAAAAAAAAAAAATTTTTTAATGGTTAAAAGAAAAGAAAAAAATTTTTAAATGGTTAAAAGGAAAAAAAATTTTTTTAATGGTTAAAAGGAAAAAAAAAAAATTTAAATAAAATAAATGTGTAAAAAGAACATTTCACAATCTTCATAACAAAAATATCCTCTCATTTTTTTCTTTTTTTTTTTTTTTTTTTGTAGTATTTTGGTCCTCTTGGTAAAGGAGGACCACGTTTCCGAAGATCTCCTGCTGAAATACGCGGTCCATCGGTACAGGAACAAGTCCTCGATCACGTGCAGCAAGATAGTTCACATGAATATCGATTGGTGAAGGAACGAAAACCTCGTTCAGTTCCAACGAGAACGAAACGTTCTGGTCCCGTGAATCGCCGCACGATTATTGAAATTCATTTTGAAGTGTTGGATGAATGTCAAAAAGGCGACACACAATTGAACCAGAAGGATTTTCTGGAACTTTTGGTTCAAGAGTTCATGGGATCCGAATTAATGGAAGAAGAAGAACAGGTTCCTAAGGAAGACGTTCTTATGGAAGGCGTTCCAATGGGACGTGTTCCAAGTTTAGGTTCCGGGTTTATGGTTTAGGTTTAGGGGGTTAGTGTTCACGGTTTAGGGTTTATGGTCTCAGGTTCACAGTTTAGGGTTCACAGTTTAGGACTCACAGTTTAGGGTTCACAATTTAGGGTTCACAGTTTACTGTTCACGGTTTAGGGTTCATGGTCTCAGGTTCACAGTTCAGGGTTTAGAGTTCACAGTTCAGGGTTTAGTGTTCACAGTCTAGGGTATATTGTTTAAGATGAAGGATATTGGTTTCATACCCCTTTTTGTCCTTTTTTTTTTTTCCTTTTTTTCCTTTTTATATTTTCTTGAAGAAAAAAAAAAGAAAGATTTTTTTTTCCACATTTATTTCTTATTTTGTTTGCAAAAAATTTTTTTTTTTTTTTGGTGAAAGGACACCTTTTGTTTATAGAAAAAAAAAAAAACATTCTTCTTTTTTTTTTTAAGAACATTATTATTTTTTTTTTTTCCACTTGCGAAAAATATTTTTTTTCTTCTTTTTTCTTTTTCCGTTTGCGAAAAACATTTCTTCTTTTTTTTTTTTTCCACTTGCGAAAAATATTTTTTTTCTTCCTTTTTTTTTTTTTTTTTTTTTGCGGAAAGCAGGAAGATAAGCGCGCGCTCATATTGTGATGTGTCCTGGCCGCGAACACCAAAAGAAAAAAAAAAAAAAAAAGGACGGCGGATGATGAAATATATTACAGTTGCAAAAGGTCGCAAAATATAAAGGAATAACAGACACTTATCCGACACAAGGAAATATGGTGTGTACATGGCTGTTGGCACAAACAACTTTATCGAAGTACACATACACTTTACACCGAAAATGTATACAGAATAACGAGAATATCCGGAAATGGCTGGATTCAGCGCTTCGGGTTAAGGATAAAGTTGGTTACGGCTTAAGCGTAAGGTTATTTCTGGGTTAAGGTTAAGTGGGTTCCGGGTTAAGCGTAAGGTTATTTCTGGGTTAAGGTTAAGTGGGTTCCGGGTTAAGGATAAGGTAAGTTCCGGGTTAAGGATAAGGTAAGTTCCGGGTTAAGGATAAGGTAAGTTCCGGGTTATGGATAAGGTAAGTTCCGGGTTAAGGAAAAGGTAGGTTCCGGGTTAAGAGTAAAGTAGGTTTAGGGTTAAGAGTAAAGTAGGTTCCGGGTTAAGGAAAAGGTAGGTTCCGGGTTAAGGGTAAAGTGAGTTCCGGGTTAAGGGTAAAGTAAGTTCCGGGTTAAGGGTAAAGTAAGTTCCGGGTTAAGGGTAAAGTAAGTTCCGCGTTAAGGGTAAAGTAAGTTCCGGGATAAGGATAAGATGGGTTCCGCGTTAAAAGTATGGTTGGTTCCGGGTTAAGGATAAGATGGGTTCCGGGTTAAAAGTATGGTTGGTTCCGGGTTAAAAGTATGGTTGGTTCCGGGTTAAAAGTATGGTTGGTTCCGGGTTAAAAATATGGTTGGTTCCGGGTTAAGCGTAAAATTTGGTTCGGGGTTGAGGATAAAAGTGGGTTCCGGGTTAAGGATAAAAGTGGGTTCCGGGTTAAGGGTAAAGTAGGTTCCGGGTTAAGGATAAAAGCGGGTTCCGGGTTAAGGATAAAAGCGGGTTCCGGGTTAAGGATAAATGTGGGTTCCGGGTTAAGCATTAAAGTTGGTTCCGGGTTAAGGGTAAAAGTGGGTTCCGGGTTAAGGATAATGTAGGTTGCGGGTTAAGGGTAAGGTGGGTTCCGGGTTAAGGGTAAAGGTGGGTTCCGGGTTAAGGGTAAAGGTGGGTTCCGGGTTAAGGGTAAAGTGGGTTCCGGGTTAAGGGTAATGTGGGTTTCGGACTAAGGGTAAAAGTGGGTTTTGGACTAAGGGTAAAAGTGGGTTCCGGGTTAAGGATTAAAGTGGGTTCCGGGTTAATAATAAGGTGTGTTCAGGGTTAAAAATAAGGTAGGTGGCAGGTCAAGGATGACGTAGTTTCCGAGTTAAGGCTAAAAGTTGGTTCCGGGTTAAGGGTAAAAGTGGGTTCCAAGTTAAGGATAAGGTAGGTTCCGGGTTAAGGGTAAGGTTATTTCTGGGTTAAGGATAATAATGGGTTCCGGGTTAAAAGTAAAGTGGGTTCCAGGTTAAAAGTAAGGTGGGTTCCGGGTTAAGGTAAAAGTTGGTTCCGGGTTAAAGGGAATGTTGGTTGCGGGTTAAGGATAAAAGTGGGTTCCGGGTTAAGGATAAAAATGGGTTCCGGGTTAAGGATAAAAATGGGTTCCGGGTTAAGGATAAAAAAGGGTTCCGGGTTAAGGGTAAAAGTTGGTTCCGGGTTAAGGATAAAAATTGGTTCCGGGTTAAGTGTAAGGTGGTTTCCGGGTTAAGGGTAAAAGTAGGTCCGGGTTAAGGTAAAAGTTCGTTCCGGGTTAAGGGTAAAAGTTGGTTTCGGGTTAAGGGTAAAAGTTGGTTTCGGGTTAAGGATAAAAGTGGGTTCCGGGTTAAGGTTAAAAGTGGGTTCCGGGTTAAGGATAAAAGTGGGTTCCGGGTTAAGGATAAAAGTGGGTTCCGGGTTAAGGTTAAAAGTTGGTTCCGGGTTAAAAGTAAAGTGGGTTCCAGGTTAAAAGTAAGGTGGTTTCCGGGTTAAGGGTAAAAGTAGGTCCGGGTTAAGGTAAAAGTTGGTTCCTGGGTTAAAAATAAGGTAGGTTCCCGGTTAAGGATAAGGTAGATTCAGGGTTAAGGATAAGGTAGGTTCCGGGTTAAGGATAAAAGTAGGTTCCGGGTTAAGGGTAAAAGTTGGTTTCGGGTTAAGCATAAAAGTGGGTTCCGGGTTAAGGTTAAAAGTGGGTTCCGGGTTAAGGATAAAAGTGGGTTCCGGGTTAAGGATAAAAGTGGGTTCCCGGGTAAGGTCAAAGTGGGTTCCGGGTTAAGGTCAAAGTAGGATCAGGGTTCAGGTTTAATTTGCGTAGAGTATAGTTTTAGGGTTTAGGTTTAGGGTTCAGGGTTTAGGGTTTAGGTTTAATGTTTGTAGAGTATAGGTTTAGGATTTAGGGTTTAGAATCTTGGTTTCATGGATTTAGCGTTTAGGGGTTTAGTTTTAGGGTTTAGTATTTAGGGTTTAGGGTTGAGGGTGAAGGTGAATGTATAATTAGGGTTTAGGGTGAAAGTGAATGTATGATTAGGGTTTAGGGTTAAGGTGAAATTATGATCAAGGTTTAGGGTTAAGTTGAAAGTAGTATCAGAATTTAGGGTTAGGGTGAATGTTGGATCAGGATTTAGGGTTAAGGTGAAAGTAGTATCAGGGTTCAGTGTTAGAGTGAATGTAGGATAACGGTTTAGGTTTAATTTGTGTTGAGTATAGTTTTAGGGTTTAGGGTTTAGGTTTAATCTTTGTAGAGTATAGGTTTAGGGTTTAGGGTGTAGGTTTTATGTTTGTAGAGTATAGGTTTAGGCTTCATGGGTTCAGGTTTTAGGGTTTAGGATTTAGATTTAAAGTTTGTAGAGTACAGGTTTAGGGTTTAGGTTTAATGTTCGCATAGTATAGATTTAGGGTTCATGTTTGAGGATGTTGAGCTTATATTAATGTTCTATGGGAGAAGAATGTATAGGTGTATGTAGGGGTGGATGAAAATGGATCAAAAAAAGAAAAGGCTAGTGATTGTATAGAGGAGGAAAATATGATTTGTTTGGGAATTAAAATAAACATAAAAGAGGAAGAAAAAACGGGAGGAAAACCTAATGGAAAGAATTAAAAAAGGAAAGAAGAAAAGAAGAAGAAAGGAAAAGAAATGCAGGTGGAAAAATTTATTAGGCAGGAGAGTTTGCGCACATTTTTTTTTTCTCTCTCCTTGCTTTTTTTTTCACTCTTTTCTTTTATTTCTTATTTTCTCTTTTTTTCTTTTTCTTTTTTATCTATTTTCCTTTTTTTTGTTCTTTTTTTAATATTTTTTTTTATTTATATATTTTTTATTATTTCCTTGTAAATAAGGAAATGTTTTTTCCTTATGATGGAATGCTCTAATTAGAATGGGGAATGAATTGTATAATAGATGGAAATGTGGGAGATGTTCTTTTTTTTTTTTTTTGAGAATGAACTGTTTTATTTTTAGAATGTGGTGGATGTACTTTTTTTTTTTTTTTGAGAATGAACTGTTTTATTTTTAGAATGTGGTGGATGTACATTTTTTTTTTTTTTGAGAATGAACTGTTTTATTTTTAGAATGTGGTGGATGTACTTTTTTTTTTTTTTTTTAGAATGAACTGTTTCTTTTTTCTTTTTTTCTTTTTTTTTTTTTTAAACTTATTCTTTCTAATAAACCTATAATTTATAATAAGCCTATTCTTTCTAATATAAATATATATAGAGAGAAGGACACACAAAGAAAAAAAAAAAATTTTTCACATGTTAAGTTGAAGCAAAACCAAATACAGCACAAAGGCAAGACCAAATACAGTGTAGAAAAAAAAATGGCACCCTTTCCTTTTATAAAAACATCCACATTAATCTTCGTATAGCTGTAACTATGGCACAGGACACAGCATCAGCAACAGGTATGAATGCTAAAAAGGGAAAAATATATATTTATAATATTTTTTAGAACTATAGGAGAAAATTTGGTGTGGGCTAAAACGTACATATATATGTATATATATATTATATATTATTTTTTTCCCCCACACCAAATTATTATACATTTTGAAAGAATAGAAGGGGGGGAAATGGAAGTGTATGGGAAGGAGGGGGGAAGGTTTCAAGTGTATAGGGTATAGGGTTCAGGGTTCAGGGTTTAGGGTTTAGGGTTTAGGATTCAGTATATAGGAGTAAGATTCCGGGTTCCGGGTTTAGGGTTTAGTGTATAGGAGTAAGATTCTGGGTTCCGGGTTTAGGGTTTAGTGTATAGGAGTAAGATTCCGGGTTCCGGGTTTAGGGTTTAGTGTATAGGAGTAAGATTCCGGGTTCCGGGTTTAGGGTTCAGTGTATAGGAGTACGATTCCGGGTTCTGGGTTTAGGGTTGTGGGTTCAGGAATAAAGGTCTTAGGGGTGTTAGAATTCAGATTCGAGGTGTTGGAATAAGGTTTTAGGGGTATAGGAGTAAGTTTCTATGGGTGTAGAAATAAGGTTCTATGGGTCATGATTTAGGTTCCGGGGTTAGCTTTAGCTGCTTTAGGGGGGGAAGGGAAAGACTCCTCGCCGACAGAAACTGGATACTACACACTAACCGGATGGCAGGAAAGCCAAACCGGATACTACAACCCGAAAACCAATGAAGGAAAAAAAAAAAAAAATTTTTAAATCATAAATTTGAACATCTCTTTATTTCATTCACTTTTCAGTTTCAAGTTCAAGTTCCGCTTCTTTAGTTTCAGCTTCAGGTAGTAATGGTGGTTATTCGTGGTGGGATAGTAGTCTAGGTGGTGTTGCTCGTGCTGGTATGCCAGCAGCAGCCGCACCTGTGGCTAATTCTAGTATAACGAGTAGATTATTTTCCGGTATTCGAGGACTTTGGAATTCTGGGTCACAAATTATTGAGAACGTGCAAACAAAAATTTTGTCTATCGCGAATCCAGTTACATTGATCACAGCAATTCCAAGCGCTTTTAATACTGTTACCGAGGTAGCTGCCCCCGTTATACATAAAGTTAATGAAGCTACAGGAGGTGAACTAAAAATTGAATCTTTAGAACCTACTCTTCCTAAAATAGCTGAACCGGTGGAACCACCCAAACCAGTTGTTCCGGTCCCCACCACGAACCCTACAAAACCTTGGGATCGGCTTACCCCTTTTATTGCGTTGGCTCCTGCTACAGTTGCTATTTCTATTTTTTCCTACTTAATCTGGAAGGTAAGGAATAAAAAGAGAAGGAATAAGAAAGAAAAGGAATAAAAGAAAAAGAATAAGAAAGGAAAGGAATAAAAGAGAAGGAATAAAAAGAGAAGGAATAAAAGAGAAGGAAGAAAAGAGAAGGATGAAAAGGAAAGGAATAAAAGAGGAAGAATGAAAAGGAAAGGAATAAAAGAGAAGGAATAAAAGAAAATGAAAGAAAAGAAAAAAAAAAGATTGAATGAATGTGTCAGGGGTGTATGTGTAAGATTTCGTATTTTTAGGTTGCGGGATTTATAATATTTTACGGTGTATATGTGTAAGACTTCGCGTTTTTAGGTTGTGGGATTTAATATTTTCACGGTGTATATGTGTAAGATTTCGTATTTAGTTTTGCGGGATTTAATATTTTTACGGTGTATATGTGTAAGATTTCGTATTTAGGTTGTGGGATTTATAATATTTTTTCGGTGTATATGTGTAAGATTTCGCATTTAGGTTGCGGGATTTATAATATTTTACGGTGTATATGTGTAGAATTTCGTATTTAGGTTGCGGGATTTAATATTTTTACGGTGTACATGTGTAAGATTTCGCATTTAGGTTGCGGGATTTAATATTTTACGGTGTATGTGTAACATTTCGTATTTAGGTTGCGGGATTTAATATTTTACGGTGTATGTGTAACATTTCGTATTTAGGTTGCGGGATTTAATATTTTACGGTGTACATGTGTAAGATTTCGCATTTAGGTTGCGAGATTTATAATATTTTTACGGTGTATATATGTAATATTTCGTATTTAGTTTTGCGGGATTTATAATATTTTTACGGTGTATATGTGTAATATTTCGTATTTAGTTTTGCGGGATTTATAATATTTTTACGGTGTATATGTGTAAGATTTCGTATTTAGGTTGCGGGATTTAATATTTTACGGTGTATATGTGTAAGATTTCGTATTTAGGTTGTGGGATTTATAATATTTTTTCGGTGTATATGTGTAATATTTCGTATTTAGTTCTGCGGGATTTATAATATTTTTACGGTGTATATGTGTAAGATTTCGTATTTAGGTTGCGTGATTTAATATTTTTACGGTGTATATGTGTAAGATTTCGTATTTAGGTCGTGGGATTTATAATATTTTACGGTGTATATGTGTAAGATTTCGCATTTAGGTTGCGGAATATAAATTTTTACGGTGTATATGTGTAAGATTTCGTATTTAGGTTGCGGAATATAAATTTTTACGGTGTATATGTGTAAGATTTCGCATTTTTAGGTTGCGGGATATAATATTTTTACGGTGTATATGTGTAGGATTTCGTATTTAGGTTGTGGGATTTATAATATTTTACGGTGTACATGTGTAAGATTTCGCATTTTTAGGTTGCGGGATTTAATATTTTTTCGGTGTATGTGTAAGATTTCACATTTAGGTTGCGAGATTTATAATATTTTACGGTGTATATGTGTAGCATTTCGCATTTAGGTTGCGCGATTTAATATTTTACGGTGTATGCGGAATTTAATATTTTGGAGATGTATGTGTAGGATTTCGTATTTAGATTGCGGGATATAATATTTTAACGGTGTATGTATAGGATTTCGTATTTAGGTTGTGGGATTTAATATTTTACAGGTGTATATGTATAAGATTTCGCATTTAGGTTGCGGGATTTAAGGTGTAAGAACAACAATTATGGCCTGTTATTTAGATGATTTAGGGGGAAGTTTTTTTTTTATTTTAATGCAAAAAAAAAAAAAAATAATAAAATAAAATAAAAGAGGGAAAAAAAAAAAAAAAAAAAAAAAGAAGAAGAAATATAGTACTCCATAATTTTCTTAGCAGAAATATTCTCCCCTTTTTTTTTTTTCTTTCTCTGCAGTATTTTGCTCAACTGCGTAAGATAAGACTCTACAGAAGAGCTCCTTTAAGAATTCCCGGTCCATCCGTACAAGAACAAGTGCTCGATCATGTGGATGAAGCCGGTCCACATGAATATCGATTGGTTAAGGAACGAAAACCTCCATCTGTTCCAGCGAGAACAAAACGTTCTGGTCTCGATCCTGCTGGTGGTGGTCGCGTGAATCGCCGCACCATTATTAAAATTCATTTTGAACTGGTGGACGAATGTCAAAAAGGGAACACAAAATTGACTCAGAATGATTTTCTGGAACTTTTAGTTCGAGAGTTCATGGGAAGCAAATTTATGGAAGAAGAAGAACAAGTTCCTAAGGAAGAGGTTCTTATGGAAGGGGTTCTTATGGAAGGGGTTCCTATGGAAAGTGTTCCAATGGAACGTGCTCCAATTTTAGGTTCCGTGTTTATGGTTTAGGGGGTTATGTTTCATGGTTTAGGGTTCACAGTTTAGGGTTCACAGTTTAGGGTTCACAATTTAGGGTTCACAGTTTAGGGTTCACAGTTTAGGGTTCACTGTTCAGGGTTCACAGTTTAGGGTTCACAGTTCAGGGTTCACAATTTAGGGTTCACAGTTCAGGGTTCACAGTTCAGGGTTCACAGTTCAGGGTTCACAGTTTAGGGTTCACAGTTTAGGGTTTATTGTTTAAGATGAAGGATATTGGTTTCATACCCTTTTTGTCCTTTTTTAATTATGTGATAAAAAGACATAAGGAGTTTGAATATTCATGTTATTTCTTAATTTTTTATGCCCTTTTTTGGTTTTTTTTTGGTGAAAGGACACCTTTTGTTTATAGAAAAAAAAAAAAAAAAAAACATTTTTCTTTTTTTTTTAAGAACACACATTTTTTTTTTTTTTTTTCCTCTTGCGAAAAATATTTTTTCTTTCTTTTTTCTTTTTCCCCTTGCGAAAAATATTTTTTTTCTTACTTTTTTTTTTTTTTTTTTTTTTGCGCAAAGCAGGAAGATAAGCGCGCGAATAAATGATGTCTGCTGACAGCGCACACCAAAAAAAAAAAAAAAAAAGAAAAAAGGACGGTGGATGATGAAATATATTGCAGTTGCAAAAGGTCACAAATGTAAAAAAAAATTATTTAAGGGAACAGTTGTGCGCGCACGAGTAGAATTACAGCGCATACATATTTGCATGGAAGGAAAAGAAAAAATAATGAGTGAATTTGTTGGAGTAGATATTAAGCATTTAGGGTGTATATAGGATTTCGCTTTTTTAGGGGTTTATGTACAATTACACATTTAGGTTTCGTGATTTAATATTTTACTGGGTGTATGTGTAAGATTTTGTATTTAGGTTGCGGGATTTAATATTTTTTCGGTGTATGTGTAAGATTTCGCATGTAGGTTGCGGGATTCAATATTTTACGGTGTATGTGGGATTTAATATTTTACGGTGTATATGTAAGATTTTCTATTTAGGTTGCGGGATTTATAATATTTTTACGGTGTACATGTGTAGGATTTCGTATTTAGGTTGCGGGATATAATATTTTTACGGTGTATATGTGTAAGATTTCGTATTTAGGTTGTGGGATATAATATTTTACGGTGTATATGTGTAAGATTTCGTATTTAGGTTGCGGGATTTAATATTTTACGGTGTGTATGTGTAAGATTTCGTATTTAGGTTACAGGATTTAATATTTCACGGTGTATATGTGTAAGATTTCGTATTTAGGTTGCAGGATTTAATATTTTACGGTGTATATGTGTAAGATTTCGTATTTAGGTTGCAGGATATAATATTTTAGGGTGTATTTAAGATTTCGAATTTCGGTTGCAGGATATAATATTTTAAGAGTGTATATGTGTATGATTGTGCATTTAGGTTGTGCGATTTAATATTTTACGTTGTATATGTGTAAGATTTTGTATTCAGGTTGCGGGATTTAATATTTTACGTTGTATATGTAGGATTTCGCATTTAGGTTGCGGGATATAATATTTTACGGTGTATATGTAAGATTTAATATTTTGCGGTGTATTTGTAAGATTTCGTATTTTTAGGTTGCGGGATTTAATATTTTTACGGTGCATATGTGTAGGATTTCGCATTTTTAGGTTGTGGGATTTAATATTTTTACGGTGTATATGTGTAGGATTTCATATTTAGGTTGCGGGATTTAACTTATAAGAACAACAATTATGACCCGCAATTTAGATGTTTTACGGGAAGATTCTTTTTTTTTTTTTTTTTGTACAAGAAAAAAAAAAATAATAATAATAAAAGAAAAAAAATAACACTGCAACAATCTTTAGAAAAGAATTTCTTTTTTTTTCTTTTTTTTTTTTTCTCTCTTGGTGCAGGTAAACAGAAATTTATAACGTGAGTTTAGTTACTATTATATACTAGGATACACTTTTATGAACAACTTTTCCAGACTCCCGGTATTTCATAGAAATTATTTTACTCCCTATAATTTAGTGTGCTCCATTTAATACAGAAAAAATGTGGAAGAAAATTGGTAAAAATTGAAAAAGAAATATTTTAGGTCCATTCCTTTTTTTTTCTTTCTTTCTTTTTTTCTCTTTTTAGGAAAATTTTTCCGTATTTATGCAAATTATTTTAATTATTTCGACCGTAAGTCCGTCTCTTATAATAAAAAATTGGAAGGAATTTAATTTTCTTCTTCCATTCATTTATTGCACTTTTTTCTTTTTTTTTTTTTCTTCTTTTTTACTTCCGCTTATAGTATTATGCCCCAATATTACATTGCGATTATTTCGTAACTACGTTGTGTAAATCTTATTATATTAATAACGCTATTTTTTATGTTTAAAATCCACAAAATTGGCAGCATGTAATTCCCAGTGAACCACTTTTCTTTTCTTCTTTTTTTCTTTTTCTTTGATGTAGAAATATTATACGCATGTTAACTTATGCGCTAAAGTGAATGCGAGAAAAAAAAGAGTAAAAGAGCCATTGAACCATTTAAGCAGGAAATTCCTACTACCAAATGAATACATCTAAGAGTGCTGCAGATAAAATAATGAATAATAAAAAAGGAAAAAATATATATATTCTGCTTTAACTGAATATTTAACGAGTTACACACAGAAAGGGGTGGCAAGGAAAATGCTCTATCCGAAGGATCGTCGTTTGTCGGTGTACCCTTTACCTATTGTGTACTTTATCCTGCTTTGGACTGTGTCCTTGGTACGTGGAAGTTGTGAGAAACATGTTCCCTTTTTTTCTTCTTCCTTTTTTCTTTCATCTGCTCTACAGCAGTGTATGGGATTATGATATATACCTTTGTCCAAATTTATCATTGCAAACCTTCTCTACTAGCTTTTCCCGTTTCAGCATCATCTTCTTTAATATTCTCCATTGCGTTCACAATATTTGGTGATTCTATTTTATTTTTTTATTTTTTATTTTTTTGGGGGTATTTTAATTTATTTCAATTTTACTTTACTACATTCTAATTTATTCTATTTTATTTTATAATACCTTAATTTATTTCATTATACCCCATTTCTTTCTACTTCATTTGGTTTTACTTTACTCCATTTCGTTCTAATTTATTCCATTCTTCCTTAGTTTATTATACTTTATTCTTTTCTATTTTATTTTGTTCTCTTCTTTGTAGAGCTTAAATGGAGAAAGGCAGGTAGGGACCTGGACAAGGGCATACCCATCTGGGTGTGCAAGAAGTTTGTCCGAGTTATCGCTCTTTTCAGATGATTTTACATTCAGTGAAAACCAGGACACGAATAAAAATCACAGCACTTCCAGAAATGGCCACAATAACATGAAGCAGGAGGGGCATCCACGTGCAGGGATACATGCAGTGGGCAGGAGATCCGATGGGACTCTGATGGACAGGTCCGATAGGACTCTGGTTGACAGGTCCAATGGTAGTCTGATTGACAGGTCCGATGGGACTCTGATGGACAGATCTGATGGGACTCTGATGGACAGATCCGATAGGTCCCTGCTTGACAGGTCCGATAGGTCTCTGCTTGACAGGTCCGATAGGTCTCTGCTTGACAGGTCCGATGGGACTCTGGTTGACAGGTCCGATGGGACTCTGGTTGACAGATCCGATAGGACTCTGGTTGACAGATCCGATGGCAGTCTGCTTGACAGGTCCGATAGGACGCTGATTGACAGATCCGATGAAAGTCTACACAATGCATCTGATAGGAATGTTCTGGACAAGTTTAATAGGAATGTGCTTAACAAGTTCGATAGGAATGTGCGTGACAAGTTTGATAGGAATGTTCTGGACACGTTTAATAGGAATGTGCTTGATAAGTTTGATAGGAATGTTCTGGACAAGTTCGATAGGAATGTACATGACGAGTTCGATAGGACTTTGACTGACAGGTCCGATGGGACTCTGCTTGACAGATCCGATGGCAGTCTGCTTGACAGGTCCGATGGGACTCTGATGGACAGATCCGATGGGACTCTGATGGACAGATCCGATGGGACTCTGATGGACAGATCCGATGGGACTCTGATGGACAGATCCGATGGCAGTCTGCTTGACAGATCCGATAGGACTCTAGTTGACAGATCCGATGGCAGTCTGCTTGACAAATCCGATAGGACTCTAGTTGACAGATCCGATAGGACTCTGATTGACAGATCCGATGGCAGTCTGCTTGACAAGTCTGATAGGAATTTCATTGACCGTTCCGATGGGACTCTGATGGACAGGTCCGATAGGACTCTGGTTGACAGGTCCGATGGTAGTCTGCTTGACAAATCCGATAGGACTCTGGTTGACAGATCCGATGAAACTCTACTCGATGCATCTGATAGGAATGTGCTTGACAACTTCGATAGGAATGTTATGGACAAGTTCGACAGGAATGTTCTGGACAAGTTCAATAGGAATGTGCTTGATAAGTTTGATAGGAATGTTCTGGACAAGTTTAATAGAAATGTGCTTGATAGGTTTGATAGGAATGTTCTGGACAAGTTTAATAGGAATGTGCTTGATAAATTTGATAGGAATGTGTGTGACAAGTTCGATAGGAACGTTCTGGAGAGGTTTAATAGGAATGTGCGTGACAAGTTCGATAGGAATGTGCGTGACAAGTTCAATAGGAATGTGCTTGATAAGTTTGATAGGAGTATGCCCGGCAGATCGGAAGCGAGAAGAAATGAGAAGCCCTACCCTTATCGAAATTATGGAGCGTACCCTTATACAACTTATGTAAGTTACACTTATCCAACGTATGTAGGTTACACGTATCCAGCGTATGTAGGTTACCCTTATCAAACTTATGCATATTATCCTCATCACACTTATGAAGATAACACTTACCAAACGTATGGAGGTTACCCCGAACCAAGTTATGGAACTGAATCAAACCAACACTGCGGAACTACGTACCCTAATTGGAGGAACCATATCCAAGAAAGGTACAAATCAATGCTCCCATATGGTTGCACCCCCCAAGACATTTCCAGAGATCTTACGGACGCAGAAATATTGAACATGCCGTACGAATTCCTCTATCCTCCAAGGATTAGTAAAAGAAAGGCATTTATTTTATATTTTTACTATGGGATATATTTAGAAAGGAATTACTACGTCATGGTGGAAGATCTGAACAAATGGTTTTCCAGCGTAGCAGAAGCCAATAATTTGCCAGATGATTACAAGTTAAAATGGTGGGAAGAATGCAACAAAGAACTGCTGTACGATTTGGAATGCATTCAGAGGACATGTGAAAATTTTTTTCGCAAATTTGTTGATAAAAGAAGAGGAAAATATATATGGACTGTACCATTTGAAAATCTACTATATGGTTTTCACAAGTTAACACATAGAAGTATTAACCGAAACAAGGAGAAATGGACTAATATTTTGGCAGAGGAAGTGAAAACCTATAGCAGGAGGGAAAAGAGGAAGCATAATACTAAATGAGCACAAAAGGTGGAAGTTCGAAAAGAGGAGGGAGAAAAAGACGGTGGGGGAGTTGTGTTTGGTGGCTCGATATCTTACATTATTCAACGAAGGAATGAAACCATATGGGCTCTCCTCTATGCATTTCCTGCCTCCCCCTCTATAATTACAACCTGAATGCGTCCATGGGATGATTGTTCCATACCTCCCTTTCTTGTAAGAGCAATGCTAAGTTCATAGAGTGTTGCATCTTCTGCCCAACAGAAGGCTACTTACATGATTGTAATGGCTTATTTACGATTTCACCTATTTATTATTGTATCAATTTACTATTATACTTATTTGGAATATTGCCCCCCCCTCGTGGTGACCTTCCACTCTCATTGGCCTATGTATGATTATACCTATTTATTATTGTATCAATTTATTATTACACCTATTTGGAAAATGGTCCATTTAGGGTGATCTACTTTTAAAGGCCTATATATGATTATTTATTCTTGTATGCAACTTCTCCTATCCCCTTTTTTTTGGCGCATAGTCATCATATGGTCATATACTGATAAACCTAGGTGCTACCCACCCTTTTCGAATGGCCCAGCGCACCTAACCTGAACTAAATAATGAACACCATGAAGCCACCTAATCGAAATGAATAATAATTAATACACATAGATGAAACCGAACCGAAATGAATAATAATTCCTCCATTTGGTATTCCGTCCGTGCCGGGAAAGGAATGTGCCCATTCGTGTGATATAGTTTCCGTATATATACTTCCCCTCAACCCCATTTGCCCTGCGCACAAAGTACATAATTTGGGGGGGAATAAAATTAGATTTGGCACTTGGACGGAAAATAGCTCCTTCAGAAAAAGTAATGTACGCACAACTGTTCAGCACACAACTGCTCTAATAATACATCGCAAAACACCACTAATAACGTCTGATTCGGCGGGGAGAAAAACAAAATAGAAAAAAGGCGTCGAAGAAAAAATTATACATAAATGTATTTTAATTTTTCATAGAATTATGAAAAAAGGAGAGAGGGGATTTTGGGGCACTTTTTTTTTTTTTCTTTTTTTTTTTGGTAATGTTTCATAATTATAAGAACAAAGGATTCTATTGAATCCCACTTATATTCCATCCTATGAAGGACTTGAACCTCTGTCGTTCAACTTAATTTGCTCCCTTTCTTTTTATGGGGTAGCGGTGCTGTCGTTGCTCTCATATACAGAAATTTATGTCATTATTATCATATATAGAAGCAGAAAAAAAAACTATAAAAGGGGAGACTTCACATTTATATTATTAACATTCATCACATAGGAATTATTCCTGCCCTAAATTGTGATAATAGGGACAATAAGTGTAATAACGTAGAGTCGGAGCCCACATACACACGCACGCGCGGAGTGTGTGATGAACTTCACATATTTTTCATGGTGGTAAAAAAACATTTATATGTTTCCTCAAATGGGAAAAACAATAATAAAGCAGTTGTGAGGGTTCGTTCATTTGTCCCTACTGCTGGGGGGAGACGTGCTCTCGGCATAAGTGTTGGTGTTATCGTGTAAATGCCTATAATGAGGAAAAATATGTGCTAATCTAAAGGCAAAGTTCTCAGAAGAAAAAAACAAAACAATAGAATATACCACCCCATTTGTCACACGGCTGTAAAACGGAATTTATTGAATTTGAGAAAAAAGGAGAACGTCCAAAATTAACAATTGCTCAGGTTTCAGAGTTACGGGTTTAGAATTAGGAATCCTGTAATCATAATCATGAACAAGTTGGTCATTAGTCTTCGAACCCTAAAACCTTATACTATAAATGAATAAAGTGTTAAACCATATACACCCAAACCCTAAAATCTCAAGTATACCATATATGCACGGTTAATTTTACTTCGTGCTATTCATACGCAAAGCATCGTGCTTACACGAACATCTAAAATTTTGACTACTCACATTTCGGTCATAGATCCATTTGCATTTTTAAACAATTCAGTGCCTTAATTTTATCATTCCCCCTTTAATTTGTTTCTTCATCTAACAAACAAAATATGCATTTCCTTTAAATATTTTCATATATATCACAAATTCGGAAGGCTCCTTTTTCAAAGAGGCACTTGTGTTATAATGTAGACATATCTTATGGAGCCTTAACGTTTCTGCTTTTAATATGCTATACTCCCTTTTTAATAGTTATGTAATAAAAAGCACCACAGAAAAATGGGAACTTCCAGTACAGGTAAAATATCTAAGGAATGAACTGCTTTTTTTAGAAATATAGACACCGCTTGTGAAAGCAAATGAAAATTGTATTTTATAAGAATTTTAAACTAATTTTTAATAAGTTAATCCCCCTTAGGGTGATTAAATCAAAAGAATAAAAATAGAAGAAAACCTATGATTCTAATCTTAAGTGTATATCAAATTGAGTAAGGCAAAACGAACAATAAACAAAAAGGAATAATAAATGCGTGTGTGTGTGTGTGTGTACGTGTATGTGTACAAGTGATAAGAAAAATCAAAGAGTTCGTATATATATATATATATATACTTTTAATATTATAAATGGATTATTATATATGTATGCAACAAATAGTGAACAAGTATTATATACAGCAGCAATGAAAAGATATATTTTTTAAAAAATATAGTTAAACACTATGGAGAATCTAAATGCAGAATCCATAAAATAAGATATTATGAAAATTTAACCCAGTAAAAATGAATCAAATAAAAAATATAAATGAAAACAAATATAATAAAATTATATAAATGTGTTCTTTTTCTCCAAAACATTAAATAAAAATTAAATATTTTTTAAAAGATATTATATAAAATTTTGACTACTGGTTAAAGTAATCTTCGTATACTTAAAAAATTAATAACATGTGCGTTAGACGATAAATACAATTAACACAATTGTATCATTGATGTATTTATGTACAAACTGGTTATATATGCATAAATAGCATTTATTATATAATATAAACATAAACAAAATTGGAGTCTCCGAAATGGTGCTCTATTTTACAATTATAAAAAATTAACAATTTAAGTAACTATATATTATTATGCATGGCTTACTCAATAAGAAATACAAAATAATATCAAAAATTTTTCTTCTAAAAAAAAATGAAAAAGTAATATTCCCCATATTTATATTAACATTACTCTATATTTATTTTTACTATGTACAAATATACTAATCTGATGAATTCAAATTATTGTCTTCAGGAGATTCACAAATAATGCACTTTTGGTATATGTTTCATTCTTTAATTTTAACACCGTGCTGTCTGAAATTTCTGTGAATTTTTCTTATTCTAATATATGCTTTTAAATAATAGTAAGACAAATTCAAGAGCAATTCACCCGTAATACAAGACATTATGAACATTGGACCGACTGCACTAGTTGTAAGTGTCAACCCTAAGAATATCGAAAAAATGACAGTTTGCATTATAAGTGGCAACATTATTTTGTACCTCCTAAAATAATAAGAAATTACTTCTTTCCTACTTCGAAGTTCCAAAAATTCACGTTCCGCAGAATAATTCCTCGCTTTCATGTAACGCATAAATTTTAATTGAAATTGTACATCCATTTTTTTAAGTGCATTTACGAACTTCTCCATTACACCTCTCTTTACTTTGCTATAATGGTAGTATTCCAATGTGTAAGGAACGTTCTCATTTGGTGGTCGGGGAAGTTTCTCCAAATTTTTATTATTCATTCCGGATTTACTCTGTATTCCATGAACATTATTATTTGGTGGTTTTTTATGTTCTTTATTTCCTCCTCCATATTCAACATTTCCTTCTCTCATATAGTAACCGTCCTCCGGCTCTTTAAGATAATTATCATCTTCATCTATTTCAGAATTCCCCTTTGAAGTTCTATGAATTTTTTCATTTGCTATTTTATCTTTTCTTCTTCCAAAATGATTACCATATTTACTTCTGGATGTTAATTTATCAGTTTTCTCACTAAATCCTGGATTATCCATGTGTTCCCGAGGATTAGGTTTATTCCTCATACTACTTGGGAATCTTTCGTCATAATGATCCTCATCTTTTAGCATATTATGTTTTCTTTCTTTTAAGTTAACATTTCTTTCATGTCTATATTGCTTCCACCTTTCACTTAATAACCTGCTATTCCTTAGCTCTAACTTGTCATATAAACCTATTCTGTTCTCCCATAATTCCCCCGAAATAGCTGACTGCACGAAAGACAAACAAAAAAGTTACATAAAATGTGTAAAACAAAATTCATTCTTGTTCACTTATTTTCACATTAATAAAATGAAGAATATTCTTAAATTGCCCATAATAAATGGACAGCGAAGTATCTAAACTATTAGTCCATAATTAATTACTGTACCCTATAAGAGTTGGGAGATATCCATACTAAGGCACTAAATGTAAGAATTTTAATTAAAGGGAACAGAAATATTTCTTTCATCAATTACTACTTCAGATTTACCATATATTATTTTATAATGAATGAGAAATATCCCCCTTTTTTGGTATTATCAATGTAAAAAAAAAAATTCCTCTATGCATGATATAATTTTCCTTAAGTATATTATAATATTTTTTCCTCGCTAAAACTGAACCATGATAAATTAAATTCATATTTACCATGACTTCTAATAAAATCTAAATAAAAAAAAAAAAAAAAAATGAAAATAGCAAAATCGCAATAAATAAATATTTTGTGTAAATAATTAATACGAAAATATAAAATCACAAAAAAATTAAAATAACATATTCATTGTTAATCGTTAAAATATTTAGAATATAAAAAAATATAATATTTTTCCTGTAAGGCCTTAAATTTTAAAAAACTTTTATGTATTGTATATTTTTACTGGGAAAAGAAAATAAAAATAAGTAAACTTCGACAATCCTACAATAAGTTCAACGGCTCATTTAAAAAATAAAATATATATGAAATGTACGGAACCTTACATTTATAATAATTAAACACTGTGTAAATTTATTAGAGCCATAGGGGTACAGGCTTCACATAGCTTGCTGACATGTAATATTTTCTTTCATATATGAGAAAGCGATTTTTTTTTATAATATTATTTGCCATAATTTAATAAGATAATTTTAACTATAAACATGAGTTCTTTAATTATTAGAGAAAGTAAAAAAAAACAATTATTTTTTTCCCAATTATATAAATTATAAAATGTTGTACTATTATTTTATATATAAGTATACATTTTTATTCACCCCTTCCTTCTTCACTACCCATACATTTTTAAATTAATATTATCAATTACTAATCTCAAATGTATGGGCCTGTACTATTTTTATACATTTAAAAAAAAAAACAAAAATACATAAATAGTGTATTATATATTTCTTTACGCAACAACTATAGGAATCGTTCTTTTTTTCTAATTGGAAAAAATATATTTTATTATCGCAAAGATTTTATGCCTGAAAAAGAAAATCCTTAAATTCATTACTGCGCATTTCTCTTTTTTTTCCTATATATATAAATGTTTTATACACATTATTTGTAAATATTCTTATAAAATGTACTGCAAATTAAATATATAAAATTATATGCAGAAAAGAAAGTTCATATTATATTACAAAAAAAGAACAATTTCACGTTGTGTAGTTATTTTCGTAATTTCCACTAAGGAAAAGGTTAAAAATTTTGTACAATGAAAAGACATGATAATTAATGATAACAAAAATATTTCAGTTTCTTTAATACTTCTTACTCATATTTTTTGGTTCATTTTGTCATTTATGAAATGTGAGATCATCTGAAACTCCCAATATCTTTTCTTTTTTTCTTCTTTTCCTTTTTCTTTAATCCTGTTTTTTGTGTCCGATCAATTTTTAATTTTTTTCTTCAGGACAAATTTGTTAGTAGGGAACATTTCTTTCTGCGGCAACAATTTCTTTTTTTTTTTTTTTTTTTTTTTTTTTTTTTTGGCTAATATGTCCGTGTGGCAAATTTATTATTAATGCATGTTAATTCTTTCTTTCATAGAATTTTTTTCTGTTACAAATTTATTATTAGGGTACATTATTATTTATTTTTTTTGGACAATTTTTTCTGTGTGACAAATTTATTATTAGGGTGCATTTCTTTTAAGTCTTTTGGTATAATTTTTTTTTTTTTAGGGGCGGGGCTAATTTGTCCGTGTAGCAAATTAATTATTAGGGTACATTTTTCTTTTTTTTGACAAATTAATGGCACATTTTTCTCTTTTGGGGACAATTTCTTTTTTTCTTCCATCAATATGTCTTATTCAAATTATTGAAATGGTATTTTTTTTTTTTTTTTTTTTTTGTCAATATAAGAAAAATAAAAAGTTCAAATAAAAAAAAAAGGAAAATTATACAATTCGCCTAAACGAATTTTTCTACTATTGGCTAAAGGACTACACATCCTACAAGCCAATAAAAGGAAATACACTTGTATTGACTTATTACAAATACAAAAAAATTAATTCTAATTTAGATATTTAAATAAAGACGCATAGTACAAGTAATTGTCATAGTGCTGTTAAATCATTCTTGCGAACGCTTCATATACTTTCTCATTTACTGCATTAAGCAAAATGACAAAAATTCCATCAGCTGTACTATCACAATTCTCCTTACTTACCCAAGTAGCATTATGAATAATCCAGGGGTGTAAATTGTTGCATGTGCTCAATATCTAAAGAAGAAATAAAAGGAATAATGCAGAATGGTGTAATATTTCTTCATAAATGAAATTTTGCTTTTGAAATTTGAATTACCGTTAGGCATTAGAGGGGTTCTGTGAATATCATCAGAATATTCCACGAACTCATCAAATGTAGCTTCTTCTTCATAACTGTACGAACAAGGAAGTGTGCATTTATTATATATTGGTACATATATGTCTATATATGTATACGTGCATGCATATAATGATTTCACATTTTTACTCTCCTTAAAATTGCACACATGGAATATATAGAATTAATTGTGCATTAACAGCATTTTCTATTTTATTTTTTATTTTAATTGTTAATCTAGCTTCCACTCTAATTCTTATTCTTATTCTAATTTTTATATTATTTTTTGGTTACTCATTCGAGGCTGCATTCCATGAGGCAAATAGTAGCAGTATTATCAGAAACGCTCCCCCCGTGGCAAAATAAACTATGCCTGCAAAAAAGAATATTGATTACAAAAAAATTTATAACATTCCTAAAATGAATTTATTTTCAATGTACGTAACATCTTTGTCTATTGATCATCTTTTCCTGTATACCTGTGGAGCTTCCTTTTGTAAAGCACTCGTATGATGGATCTTCAAATTCCTTTTTCATGCAATTATAAAATTCATAAGAATAGAGCTCAAAATAATTCAAACAAAAATCCGATATTGAACAACATAAATTTTTACTCCTCTCCCTTGAACAAGTGCTCGATAACATTCTGTCTTCTATAGTGTTACAGTATTTTACGGATGCCCTATTATTGCATTTGTTTACTTCAGACATAAGGATAATTTTTTCCCTTGTTGCTTTGACATCTCTGTGTTCGTATTGGTCTCTATTTAATTTACGATTATTCAAATTATTATGACTATATAATTCGTTACTATTTGAATTTCTCATAAAATCCCCTTTACTCATATCTTCCGAACTCTTTATTTCAGGATTTCTGACATTATCCCTGTGATGTCCTTCTGTATCTATAGTTTGATCAGAACTTGTTTGATCTGAACTTGTTTGATCAGAACTTGTGTGATCAGAACTTGTGTGATCTGAACTTGTTTGATCTGAACTTGTATGATCAGAACTTGTTTGGTCTGAACTTGTGTGATCAGAACTTGCTTGATCATTCAACATGTCATTATTCATAAAATCGTGCTTCTGAAAATCCTTTTCGTTTCCTCCATTTTTATTTTCTAAACCGTGAGTTGTATTATCAATAGTTTTATGTACACTTTCGTTTGATTTCAAACTTTCAGCTCCACTCAACGCAGTTGCACCCTCATTTTGCTTATTGCCAGATCCAGGAACATTACCATTATCAGAAGCAACACTAACATTCTGTTCGGGAGTGAGAGTACTACCTCCTGCGGTTTCTGTATCCTTCTCCATATGAGTTTCCCCCAAAGTTGCTCTTTCATCAGTATGTGGCCCAAGTGACCCCTGTGACCTATCATCTGTATCTTGCTTACCCTTTACTTCTATATCTTTCTGGGGATCAGCCTTCTCACCATCTTCCTTAGGTTCAGTATCAGTGCCATTATGAACTTCACCATTTTCCCCAGCGAGAGCATGGGACGCAGAGGTACTGGGACCACTATCCTTACCCCCAACACTAGGAACATCGGAAGAAACAGTTGGACCAGGAGCCTTACCATCTCCACCCGCAGCACCATCCATCTGGGTTCCTTCCTTATTTTCTTCTGTTACTGTATTTGGAGTTTTGTCTGCTGAATGCAGAACAGCTGATTCTGTAGCAGCAGCTTCAGCAGGGGGAACTTTATCATGACCTTGACCAGCTGATAGAGCAGGAACACCTGCCTTCTCATCTACACTACGAGAAGCAGGAGCACCTGATTGAGAACCTGGATCAGCTTCATTTGTGCTAGACTTACCTTCACCTTTGTTAACACTTTTGTGTGCAGAATCCTCCTGAACCTTCCCCTCCCCGCTACTACTTTTTACAGCTTCAGTTATCGGATTAGAACTGGCTGCCTTAGATTCAACACCACTTCCTACATTTTTCACATTTTCCTGGGTATTCTTTCTAGCCTCCTCCACGACACAAGGGCATAAATGATTATATAAATTATCACGTTTGTTAATTTCATTCTCAAAAGTCGCCTCTTTAAATCCATTTAATTCCTGTTTTAGTATATCATAAGCTGTTGCGATATTTTCCGTCCCGATTTTTTGTGTCTTCTTTACACTTGAAAATTTTGTTGACAAAACATCCCATTGTTTTTTTTTCCTTGTTATCCATTGATCATATGATTTACAGGCATCATGGCACAGAGGCAACATACATATTGCCATATTATTATAGTATAATTTACTAGCACATTTTTCATTTAGTTTCCCCTGTTCTTTGGGTAATTCTGACATATAATCTCTTCCCCATTCTCGAATCCATCTGTATATCTGGGGTTCTACTTTTAACGTAACATCTTTTTTACAAATCCACACAAATTTCTCCTTTAATCTGCTCCTAATTGAGAACATCATTGCTCTCCATATATGTTCCTTAGATTCATTCCACCATTGTTTACGATCCTGCTTGGCCTTTTCATCAGTTCCAAAGATGCTGCGCAAATTATTTTCCACTACTTGGGAATACCCAATACCTTCCATATTAGTTCCCATAATTATGTCTCCAAAATCCCCCAACCCCCATCTTATATCCTTACAGAATTCTTTGTTATATTGGTAGTTATTCTTCTTTAATAATAAATCGCCCTCCACAGCAGCATCATACATAAGTTTCCTTTTCAAATTTAATTTCAGAAATGTTATATCATTATGAGAATGTGTCCTTGTATTATTTACTAAATTCGTAAGTTCCTTCATACATAATTGATATCTTCGATCTGATATACAAATATCCTTCTCAGCTGGACAGTCCCAATCTCTTTCCCCGCGTTTTCTCTTATCATTACACTTGTCCATTACATTGTTTTGAAGAAAAGTTTGATTAATAACTCCATTAGACATTCTTTCCTTTCGATTCATACGATAAGGATGGTCACCGCCTTTTGAGGAATTTTCAAGAAAATTCCCCTCATCCTCAGTTCCCAATTCAACAACATTATCAATGATCCCATCTGGGTGGCCACTGCCAGATATATCATAATCCAACATGACCATATTCCTTGCACCTTCCCCCTTATTAGTTTTATTATCAGTTTTATGTTCCCCATTTGCTTTATCATCTATATAATTGTTGTCTGCAACATTTTGCGCCTCGTAAGTGGATTCCTTCAAAATGCGGTTAATTCTTTTTCCTTTCATTTGTTCATATTTTGTATTTAGTTCCTCTACGTTATATTTATATTTTACATTTTCCTCAATCTTCACTCTTCTGCTTCTATCAGTTCCTTGTAACCATTGTTCTATTTGATCGTTGTCCATATAATGATGTCCTGTAGCTAATTTATAACCATTTTCATTTTTCACGTATTCATTTTCGCATTCTAGTAAAAGGATTCCATTCATTCGTTCAAATAATACATTATTAGCCTAAAAGAAAAAGAAAGAGAACAGATTATACTAATCACGATTCTTAGCTTTCTTCATTTTGTTCCCCTCTTCTTCTAGTATAATTAAATGGTCCCCCTTTTTTTTTTTTTTTTTTTCTTTTTCTTCATGATAATTTATTAGTCTGATAAAAAAAATTTTCCTTCATTACCTTGTGTGACAATAATAAAACTAGGAGAAAAAATAAAGGACGTTTTTTTTTTCCTTCCATTGTATTTAAAAATAAGTGTATACGTGGTTATATTATACAAAGCACATTCAGGGGGGCGTATACGCAAATTATGTAGCTAGGTGTTCTACACATATAACTGAACATGTAAAAGCACAGAACAAATTTGAACGCATGTATATAAAAAGAAGACGAAAAAGAAAAGTACGCAGAACTAAATTATATGAACCTACATATATATGGGGGGTGTAAAACACATCAAATGTTGTGACTCTGCTGTGGGTAATTCTTTATTACAATTTCCTATTACGACATTTAAACCCCCTTTTTAAAATTTTTTTTTTTTCTTTCATTAGAACAAGGCACTTTACGCGTACACATTAATGCAACATCTGTAGTACTCTTTTTTTTTTTCATTAGAACAAGGCATTTTACGTGTACACATTAATGCAACACCTGTAGTACTATTCTTTTTTTTCATTAGAACAAGGTACTTTACGCGTACACATTCATGCAACACCCGTAGTACTTTTTTTTTTCTTCTTTTTTAAACCATTACCAATATTTTTTTGCGTTTCCAACAATCCAAAATTTCTATTTTTTCTGTTTTCATCTAATAAAAAAAAAAGTAGAAATGTGAATAGTTACCGTAGAAAAATTCCCCTTTCTCTTAAACAATTAGAAATATTACTCCGTAACCATCTCCTGTTTACAGGTAATAAATGAAAAAAAAAAAAAAAGATGTCAATAAATGCAAAGATTTTTTTATCTTCTTTTTTTTCTTCTTTTTATCTTTCTTCTTTCATTACACAAGTAACCTATAGTATACCCCCCAATGTGTAGTAGATATAGTGTGCAGGAGAAAGGAAGAAAAAGGAAAAATTGATTCTATAAGTACACAAATCGTGTACATGGTTAATAGTTTTTTTTTGGGGGGGATGTGGTGTGCAGATAAAGGAAGAAAAGGAAGAAATCTGTACCATGAGCACACAAATCTTTTACAACGTTAATAGTTTTTTTTTTTTTTTTTTGGATGTGGTGTGCATAGAAAGGAAAAAAAGGGAAAATTGATTCCACAAGTACACAAATCGTGTAGATGGTTAATAGTTTTTTGGGGGGGGAATGTGATGTGCAGAGAAAGGAAGAAAAGGAAGAAATCTGTACCATGAGCACACAAATATTGTACATCGTTAATATTTTTTTTTTTTTTTTTTTTTGGATGTGGTGTGCGGGAAAAAAAAAATGGAAAAATTGATTCCATGAACACACAATTAGTGCACATGGTTATGAAAATTTATAGAGGGGGTAGATGCGCAAAAGGAAGAAGAAGAAAAAAAAAATGTTTACTCCATGAGCGCACAAGTAGTGTACATAACTAAGGAATTTTTGTTCTAGATAGGGTTTGCAAAGGAGAAAAAATATTCCCAAATTTTCAGCCCCCCTTTAATATTTATAAATTTTATTCAAATTAGATGCTCGCTTAATCTATAAATATTAATAAACTGCAGATATTTAATGATATGAAAATTTTATTTATATATATTATCTATTTATAAGTGTTAGTAGCCCAAAACATATATAAAATTACTACCCAATGGTACACTTTTGTGAGCGCGTTTTTTTTCCCCCCCTATATTACAAGCAACTGCTAATAGAGTTGCTGTCGGAACAGAAAGAAGCAATATATTCTTCATAACCTTAGATCTGAAAAATGAACAAATGTTTTTTTTTTTAATTATTTGTACTTCAATTCTTTCATTACGAATTATTGCGAATTATACGCTATTTAATGGTATCCCTCTTCTTTAGTGTTTTCAATTAATTCCGTGTTTAGCCCGTTCCTCTTTATCCTTAGGATTATTCTACAATTCATAATTCCATAGCACGGGAAATATCGCATGTACGCACATATATAAAGAAATGTAAAATGCTCTCACTTGCGAAGGTTACTTCATTATTTTCTTTTTCAATTCAGTTAAAAAAAAACTGAGCTAACAAGATGTGCAATTTCCATAATTAAGAACCAAAATAAAATAGGCAGTTTTCACTTCATTCTTGAAAAGTGGAACGTTGTGTTCGACCATTTCCTCCGTCAAAAATCACATTGTCATATAAATGAAAAAAAAAAAAAAAAAAAGGATGAACAGTTATTTTAAGACTTGTTCTTATTAAAATATTATACAAACAGGTATAATTTCTCAAAAATTCAATACCATGTATAAGTTAAACAAAGAGGAGCGTACATGAATATACATGATTGGAAAAAAAATTACTATATAATGGTAATGTGCACCATTATAATGATAGTTCTTCGCCCGCTGTACGAGGACTGCATGAAATCTCTGTTGTGGAATTCATGTGTTCGCACTTTTTTTTTTTTCTTTTTTCCGCAATCCAATTCAATCAACATATTATATTCATTCTCTAGAAAAATGAAAAAACCTCAGCGTTATGTAGAATAAATTTGCAAATTAATAAAAGAAAAAATATATATATATATAAGCCTTAATATTTAAAAAAAACGAATACACTAATATTGTAATTGTCATGTGTTCTGCGAAATGTGTGCTACAACCATCTTTTGTGAAATTTTAAAAGTGGCCTCACCTTCGACTACTCGTGTGACTAATTAGGGGCATACTTCCTTTTAACATCCATACAATTATCTCCACGAAAAAAGGAAACACACAAATATTAATATACCCATATTTTTATTTCATATATTATTGAAGAACAAATTCCCCTTTTTTGCTAAAATTGAATTCGAGAGATCCCTAAAAAGGGGAATGTATCATTGAACCTATTTAGGAAAAGAAGTTATAGAACACCTTCTAACGGTGGAATAAAAAAAATGCTACATACTAAATGAATAGTCTATCAACCATCGTTTCCTTTAATTTTTAGTGAATGATGAATTTCTTCCTAAGGGCAAAGGGACATTTTGTTCTCGTCATAAATACATGTGTGTATTTGAATAAAATTCAATTTCATCTGAACTATTCCAATTATAGAACAACTATTAACCGCATCTATTTATTACTTCTCTTAACATGTACGAATTTTTATGTAACAGGCAGTATATGCCTTCTTTAATTTAAGGGTTGTATGAGTTGTCGTAGGTGTCATATTATTGTGCTCCCTATTCGGCTGCCATTTTCACGCATTCATATTCTTCTAATTAAACAGAAATCAAAAAGAATATATATATAACTGAAGTTGAAACTTCAATTTAAAAATAAAGTACGCAACTTTCTCAACAATATAACATAAATAGGAGGGGGCGAAAAATGCATACAATAAAATACAATAAAAAAAAAAAAAAAACTGCAAAATGTGCTACTTGAAAAATTAATGCAAATAATAAAAAAAAAAAAAAATCTAAATTCAAAAGAACAAATTAGCCCCAAATTACATTCCCCCATTCCGTTGCACGAACATATGTGTATGTATTATTTATTTCCTTTAATTGCAATTTTGTCGTGTATAGTAATAACAGTTTTTATGTCATTGTAGCGTGAAAAATGCAAAAACTGGTCGTGGGTGCGGGTCATTTATATATATTATGAGTCATTTTTATATTTAAGTGTAGAAGAAAATACCCCCAAACAATTTATTTTTAAATTGCAATGAATTACTCAAATTTATCTTTCACTTTAAAACAATTTTAAAATTTAAGAATCTCCGACACCCAATCGCACAAAAATATTTCTGAAACATTTTATTTGAAAAAAAAAAAGAAAAAATATGAAAATATAATGCACAAAATAATTTTGTCTGTATTCTAAATATGTGCTCTTCGTCACTTTAGACAGTATTACATATATTAGAGGATTATTCAGAACGATATATTTTAATTCCTAAGTTTTTGCGAAATCGTTTATTCCCTGTGCGATGCATATATACCTATGGATATGTTCTGTCATTTGACATATTTCCTGCACTTTTCTATAAGATAGCCTTCTAATCACTTTCCGTTTTTTTTGGTCTATGTTTGGCTAAATAATTCAGCGCAACGTAATGCCATGTACAGCATAAGTGAATTATACACTTCAGTTATGTACAAAATATAGCAGAATCATTTTTATTAATATAATCGTTTTGCCACATCTTCCAAGATATATATAAAAAAAAGAAAAAATAAAAGAGGAGAAAAAATGCATTATAATAAGAATAATCCAAATTTTCTTCTGTCCATAATATCTTCGTTCGGGAATATAACAAAAGGAAAGAGTTTCTTTAAAAAATCGTTCAAAGAAAAGGAAATAAAATTAAGAAGCAACAAATTTACAGCGCATATTTTTTTCAAATCTGTTTTTATTGCATTAGTTTTATCTTTGTATTACCTTTTCCTACAAGTATGTAATTTCACTTAATTAAAAAACACACACCCTCTTACATCAATTATATTATCGCTCTTTTATTTACTCTAAACTACACCTATGTGCAAATTTTTGAAAGCAATCCTTTTCTTTTTTTTTATACTACAATTTTTATAGAACATAAAAACATTTACAGAAAATAAATATTCGCATTCACACTTAAATAACAGACATTCGAGGATATTATATCAAGAAATTTCTCCATTTTTAAAAGGATCCCGAGCTCCTAATGCTATCGAAAAACAGAAGAAAAACCCATTTCCATATAAACATAATGATAATAACAGTTCTTTTGGAAACTTGGATAAACAGAATGAAGACTTAAAGAAGAAAATTTCAAATGACAATCAATTGAAAACCAAGACAGGGAAGCAGGAAGAATACAATAAAAACGACATCATGTTCAGTTGTGCAAATATTGGTAATTGCGAAGATGTAACAGAAGATGAATTAAGCGATAAATTAAATAACATAAAGGGGGCTGTTAATGGCAAAACGATGAATCTTGTATGGAAATATGTAAATTATCATGAGAACGTAAATTCTGCTCGAATGCGACAAGAAATACAGAATTATTGTAAATTGGTAGCTGAACATTATAACATACCAGAAGAATTTGAATCGAAAAAATGCAAATATGTAGATGATAAAATAACGAATAAACTACTAAGAAAAGAACGTTTTGATTTTAAAAATATAGAGGATTTTGCTAAGGAAGATATTTGTGCAAGGTGGGAATTTCTGAGGTACATCAAACTGAAGAGAAGGTCGTGGAAAGAAGTACGGGAATCCTCAAAGGAAAAGTGGGAAAACTATATAAATGACGTATTCAAAAATTATAAAGCTAAAAAGTCAATCTGTAAATGTGGCGCTGATAAAAAAGGGTTCTGCCTCTGCCGATGGAAACCCAAACACTGATCACATTACGAGCGTACACACATGGAACGGAAAAGGGCAACAAGTTTTATATATACACTGCAATTGCAAAGTGTTCTAAAATATTCCTACATGGAGCAGACAAATAATGGATGAAAAATAAAAATGTCACGTAGAAAAAAATACTTACACGGATGGAGCATTTTGCTAATCAGGATTCTGCACCAGTCCGTACTCGAAATCTTATTAATTATGGAGGCTCACGGAATAATTTTGCGAGAAAAATTTAAGAGAGATGTTAATATTTCAGGGACACCTGTTGCATCATGTACAGTAGTGTAAAAAAAAAAAAAAAAAGAAATAATATAGCACAATTACGAATTACAAAACAATATATAAAATATATAGGTATATACATCTGCATATATGTATAGAGAGATTGACAGATGTAGAAATATCTGCGTAAATTCAAATGTTTCTACGAAAATTAAAAAAAAAAAAATTTTTTTACCACTTCTTAGTATCACTAATATGAGAAACATAAACAAAAGTAAACACTTTAATTATTCATATTATAAACAAAGTTCTAAAAGCTAAGTCCTTTGTTTTAATTTTGCATATATTTTTCATTCTATATTAAATAACACACTTTATTTTAACACTTATAACTAATAAATTTTATATAGGTAGTTTATTTTGTTCCAATCCATTTCTTCCTTATTTCACCTTTTACACAGTGTGATAAATTTGAAAATTTACACGTTGCCTCATTTTTCTTAAAATGTATCTTCGGCATAATTATGTCCTCATATTTCGCAAAATGGTTTACCTAGAACATTACTAGTCTAGGTCCCCTTTATCCAGAGGCATAATACATGTGAACATATACACTATTCCGCCTTACTATAAAATCGTAGCTTCTGCATTTTTATTTTTCGGCTACACATATCCGTTATGGTAAGTTTAACGCAATATATGACATTATTTATGTATAGGCCATATTACATAGTTCCGTATGCTATGCTGTGTTCATTTTCATCGGATATAGTACTCGAACTATTATAACTGTCAAATATTGAATCCCCCTCTGGAAGATAAATATTATACTGGAGCTCCCTTCTTATTCTTTTTCTTCTTCGTGAGAAAAGGTTTCCAAGTGAAGTGAACTGAAAGAAATAAACAAAAGAAAATAAAATCAAGTAAAAAAACATAAAATAAAGTAAAAATAATTGAAATTGAGCAAAATAACAAAAGGCGTGATTATGTAATATTTACGGAAGACATCTAGTACTGTAAGCAACGTTTTTGTTTTTACCTTCCATAAAACTGTTATAACTATTGTGATTGCCAATACAGAAAAAATTGTATACAAAGCAACTTTACTTAATGAAAATATCTGTGCGCTTATGAATCCTGAAATACCATCATTGCTATGTACTGCACTTGAAAATTCTGCTAGTTCTTTTGAGTCACTTACAGTTGGTAGTGTCGCAGCTTCCGAATTTACGGCAGTAATAGAATGCTTCACTTCACCTCTTTGTGCTAAATTTACTTTTTTATGATTAGGGTTATTCATGAAAGCTTGAACATATTCATTATACCTTTCTTTGAATGCTGTAGGTGATTTTTGGAAATCATATAATAGATCTGCGACCTTTCTATAACAAGGATTCCAAAGCAATTGAAAAGATAGTTTCAGTAATTCATATTTAGTAAAGAATTTTCTTGGATCATATGAGAAATAACCCTGAATATAACTTGTACAAGTGTTAAGTCCTATCTTTGTACATAATGGTTCAAAGGAAAAATATAATGGAATTCTCTCTTTAAGATAATCCAAATATACTTGACATGCATAATATGTATTATTCCGGATGTCCACTTTAATGGAATTATAATTTTCAATATAATCCATAAAGTTCTTCATTTGTTTTAAATATGTCAAAAAGTTTTCCCTAAATAAAGCTTTGTCTGGAAAACACACATCCTTATCTTTCTTTACATCATAACTATGAACAATAAATTTTTTCCATATCTCTTCAAAAAGATCAATTATATTCTGAAAATCGCTTTCCTTATTATTTGACTTAAGTTCTTTATACACTTCATCATGGAGCCAATAATTTATATCAAAACAATGCTTCTTGCGAAAAGTATCTTCACTATCATCTCGAACCAATTCCACGTTTTTTATGAGTTGTGTGCAAATTTTATGAAGTCCCTGGGCACTGGCGTCCCTATTTAATACGTCTCTACAGAAATTTTTGGCATCGTTTAAATTTTCCTTATTAATCAATTTTGTGTAAAATTTATATGAAGGTAACGCTCCTAGCTTAGGATTCTATAACATAAGAGAAAAGAAGAATTAATAGATATATACAATTTTTCAAGAATCTATATTTAATTGTCCCCTCCCCCTAATCCTATATACTAATAAAAGAAGATACAACCACTATCTAAAAAAGGGGAAATTACTGTTATGGCTTCCTCCATATGCTTATGTTATGGTCCCTTATATAATGGTTTATGTAAATTGGTAAAGTGGTAAAATTTATCAGTAAATAATTGGTCATATTTGGAAAAATGAAGAACTCCCAAAGTAAGCGTAAATAAGAATGTACTTAATGCATTATCGTTCAATGTTTTATGGAAATACTAATTTGGAAATTCCTTAATTCTGCATACATTTCAGGGAAGATAACATTTGTACCAAATTTGCACATTACAACATACATGTTATATTTAAATATATATATATTTAATTAAGCCCCATATGGAAAAAAAATATAAGATTTATGGAAAGAATAAATGAAAGATCATTATTCCTACTAATTATGAAGCAAATAGTGAAATATACAGTTTATAAATATTACAAATATATTGAAGCCGATTAATGTTGTTAAAATATTAATCCTCCATTCTTTCTATTTTAATTCTATTAATGGAACTGCTTCCATAGGAATCCCTTTTGCAACGGATATATAAAATGTAGATTTATTTTTTCCAGCTCTCTAATGTTAACTTCGCATTTTTATGTTCCCATGTATAAATGAATGTAGCAAAGGTTTGTTTTCTTTTTGTAAATAGAGGAAATTAAAAATTTAACCTTAATTATAAATAAGAGATACGAAAAAATTTTGAAGGATCAAATAGTTCCTTCTGAGATTACTAATTCCTTAAAAAATTATAATCTACATGGGTGACGTAAAGTCGAAATAATAGAGAAATACCAATATGTATGCCCCCCCTGTTTTATAAGCTTTATATTCTTGTAATAAATTGAAATTTACTCACAAGGAATAATTAATTAGTAATTAAAATGTTCATAAGTAGTAAAAACCAAAATAAACATATTTTCTATGGAAAAATATATTAATTTAATTACACAAAAAAAAAAAATAACGTTCTATTATATTAATTAAGAAACGAAAAATATCAGTAGGTTTTAAAAGAAATCTGTTAATTAAAAGGCAATATACACATGCTACATATATACATGTATACATATATATATACATATATATATAGTAGTAGAAATGAAACAAACAACTTATTATGTATTCCAATTAATAGCCATATGCAATATTTATAAATTCAAATGAACATCATATTAAATCACCTATTTATATTAAAGAGGTATACTGAACTACAAAAAAAAACTTAAAATAAAAAAGAACCTATATATAAATGGTACAAGTCAAACCTTATAACGTATTACGTGAATATGAACACCTATATACATAGGTGTATATACATATAGCCCCTCTTGAAAACACCGGAATTTTCAATTCAATCCTATTTGTACGTTATTAAATTTAAAGACCTCTAAAAATAGCATTTTTTCGTGATTCTAACTTATTCTGAATTTATTGGTTTCGCTAAAAGTTCTAAACACTTCTCTCATTTTATGGCACTTTAATAATTTCAAAGAATAATAAAGCATCATGCCCAGAAGTATGACACCAATACCAAGGACTACGTTATGTAAATTGGCTAGGTAAAATATGAATAAACATATTAACGTTAATAAAACTGGAGAATATATTTTACATTTCTTGGTGTAATAAAATAATTTATTTAAATTCGTTTCTGGCTTAATCAAGAATGTATCACTCCCTATTGAACATCTCACTGATTTCATTATTTCTAATTCAAACATGAAATCTATTTTTTTGATAAATTTTAAAATCCTTAAAAACAAAAATTTCCCATTAACCTTTCTTGATTTGGAGGGTTCATCTTCATCTCTTCCTATATATGAAAATACTTTTTTTATAGAGCTCTTTTTATTCCTTTTTATGTTTACTAAGCTCATTTCATAGTTATCATTTATATCATTCCTTCTGTTATGATTTCTTTCATTATCATCTCTTCTGTTATTACCTTCGCTATAACCATATTTTCTATTACGGTTCTCTCTATTGTTTTTCGCTTTATCACTTGAATCTTTATAATTCCTATCATGTCTGAATGTTTCCTCTATCCCGATAGGTTTATCATTTCGTTCTAATAAGTCCGATATTTTAGAAGCAAAACTTCTACGTTTGAAGGTGTAACATGACTTCCAAAAATCAATATCCATTTCTGATTCTTTACGTGATTTCAGACATTTCTTATCGTTCTTTCTGGATTTATTGGATTTCTTTTTACCAACTTTTTCACATCTTTCCACTGTCTTTTGAGCTGTACCAAATTTTTTTTCATCATATTTTACATCATCATTTTGCACATAGAATCCTTCTTTACTGCATTTTAATGCCTGATATCGCTTATTCAGTGTGTAAGCATCATCTAATTCGTCATATAGATCATCTAAGTTGCTCTGATCAGATTTTAATGAATTATAAGACTTATACTTACCTAGGGGGTAGTCTTCTAAAGAATAAAAGGATGTCATAAAGTGGGAATCAACTTTATTTTTTTCGTTTCCCTTTTCTTCATTGTTTATTTTATTTACACTTCCCTTTGAACTCGCTTTAGCATCCCTTAACACTTTTAATTGTTTTCCAGAATGGCACACCGTGTTTGTTTTATAGGAAATATTCTTATCGACCTTATTGTCATTAGATTCATTAGAAAAAGTCTTTGAACTATAATAGTTAGAAGGAGCACCTCCTTTATCAAGACTTCTCCTAGATCTATTTCTACTTAATACACTATATAAGCTCCTAGTTTCACACTTATCAGTAGTCCCGCGTGATTTGTTATAACATTTCTTAGCCACATCATTATTTACTTTTGAAGAAATAGATGTATACTTAGAACCATAATAACAATTATCGTGGTCACTTATTTTATTCAAAATTCTTTTTTCATTGTTACTATCACCTCTTACACCAAGGGACGTCCTGGAACCATAATAAATATCATCATCCTTTGATTTATCAGACTTTGCCTTCGACAGCTTATTATTTTTCGAAACGTCAAATGAACTTCTATAATTATAATAATCAGTATTAATGTTTGATTTATCAACACTTTTTTTAAGGCTACATTCCTTTTTTGATACGTTATATTGGATTTCCGAATTATAATGATCACGAATGGAATCGGTATCTTCGTAACGTTTGCCTCCTTTACCCATATTTAATTCTTTCTTATCTCTATTATTACGTCCTAATATATCGGATTGGCAATCAGAATAGTTATCCTTCTTTTTCATATTAGACACTTTCCTATTCCTATCATTATACATTAATCTATCATATTGACTGTCAAAGTAATCTTCATCCCGTGATGAATCACATGAGTTCCCATATTCCTCCTTTGGTGCATATAACGATCCTTTATTATAGGTACGATGCTCTATTTTATTAATTACATGCTCAAAATCTTTTTCAAGTTGTATATTAAGGATCTCTTTTTTTAACATCTCATAATGTTCCAATGCTTCGAATCTTTCCTTTGTAGCAACAGAATTCTGTAAAATATTAAACATTCTATTAAAATCGTCCATAAGTTCTATATCATTCAAATGTTTATTATGGTAATTATCTGTGTTGATTAATTCAGTGATCTTCCCTTTATCTTTAGCGTTATCCTTTTTATAAGTATGTGAATTTTTTTTATTTCTATCACCCATGGATTTATCGGATATAACACTAGTGTTGTCATCATTTTTGGAGTTACCATCTATAAAACTATTTTTTTCATTACGTTTTTTGTCATTTGTGTCTCCCTTTTTATCGCTATTTCTCTCTCCACTTCGTGAGTGATCATGGATATCACTATCTCTGTCATCAATCCTTTTTAATTTTTCTGTTATATGGTTCCTTTTGTCAGCAGCCATTTTTGATCTATCAATTGCACCGTCGTTTGTGTTACCAATTTTTCTGGATTTATAAGTTACATGGTTTCTTTCGTCACCACACTCTGATTTGCGAAGTGTACATATAATTCTGTCATCATCCAATTCGTCACATCCGATGCTGCCTCGCTCTTCATCTTTTGATTTACCAAATTGTTTGTTATCTTGGTGATCTTCTGACACATTAAGTTGCTCCTTAAGACTAACATTGTCTTTTAAAGTACCGTCGTATTGTTCGATAGCATTTGTATTATCTCCTGGTGTAACATCTAACGATTCCTCGACATTTACAACATCTTTTAAAGTCTCACCGAATTGTTCCTCAGAATTTCCCGTACTTTCGAGCATTGTAGTAACTACTTCAGTATTATCTTTATATTCTTCTAATTTTTGGAATTCCGGAGCAAGTTTGTCCTGTCTTAAAATATTTATACGATTATCATAATATCTGTAAACACCTTGGGTACCATAATCATGTTTTTTACCTTCATTATACCTTCTACATTCCCCTCCAACATGCTCGTCTTCATATTCATCATCTGCATATTCACCATGGTCGCTTTCATCATTTTCAGTTTTCGATCCCTTTGGCTGTTCATTATCATTGTTTTCGTGAAACCTTGATGGGTAAATTTCCTTTCCAAATTTGCTCATACCGTTAAAGATATGCAAGTTTTCATTGGAATAATCTTGCTCGTTTTTAAATACATCCAATGGGTTTTGAGCATTACTTCCATAGTTTCTATATCCATTATTTCGATTCTTATAATTTCTACCACCATTAGGGGATCTATTAACTGGGTTATTATAACTGTTTAGGTCTATTCTCGATTCCTGAAATCGTCTGTTTGCATTATTCCTCCCATTCATATTTCCACTTTTTTTTTTGCCACCGTGTGAATCACTTTTTGACGGATGTACCCCATTTCTAGGAATATCGTGCTTCGTTAATATATTAACCCCATTTTCAGTAGCGTTATCAATTTTATCTTCATTCACTTGTTCCTTAAAAGCATTATGATATTTCAATAAATTAAGTATTTGCTCTAAATCTTCTTTATAATGATCGTCATTATTTTCATCCGAGTTTCGCTTGCCCTGTGAATTATGAACATCGCTTTCACCAGATCTTAATATATCATATTTTTTATCATAATTATAATCATCATTAATTTTATCAAAATGCTTTTCCGTGTTGGCAGTACGCATTAATGAACTGTGTAACTTCTTAAAATGGTTATCTCTCCTATATTTTTCAAATATATTTTCAAAATTATCTTCATTTGGCAATTCATCAGTTATTTCATTAACTTCCTTCGCATCTCCTCCTTGTTGCTTCACCTGTGTGTTTACCCCATCATCAGGATTTAATGTCATATATCCCTTTTCAAATTTATCATCAAATGTTTCTGCATTAGCTTCTCCCTTAAAATCGTTGTAATGCTTCAGTAAATCAGATATCCTCTCCGAATCTTCATTATTGGATGATGCTTTATAATTTTGTTCAAACTTACAGCCACTAGAAACATTATCATTTTTATTAATTTCTCCGTCTCCATTAATGTCACCCGTAATTTTACCAAAAGATGCATTTACATTACTAACTCCTTTTAATGAGTAAAAGCCTTCCGTAAAATCACTATCCATTTTTATTTTATTAACTTTATCTTTAAAATCACTGTACTCCTTTAACGTATCGTGAGATTTATCAAAACTGACATTAACACTTGGTACCTCAAATTGTTTACTTGAGCTCCTATTACTACCTTGCATATTATCAAATGGTACATCCTCCTTCATATTACCACTATATTTAAAATTATCAAGTGTTCTGCTTTCACCGCAATCAAATTGTAATGATGAATAATTCACTTTAAAATCTTCATCGTCCTGTGTTTCATCACAATTTTCTTTAAAATTATTGTAATTTTTTAAATCTCCCAGTTGTTCTGAAGAAATATGGTCACCTTCTCCTGGGTTACTTGACCCAGCTGCTTTACTAACATTTGGTGAACGGAATGATTCCTCAGCATTTATCATAGAATTATAATTTGGATTATGTCCTTTATTATTATCATTGCTCCCACTATTTTCTAGGTTAGTGCAACGATTTACAGAACTTTCATCCTGTTTTCCGTAATAAATATCGCCTTTAAAGTTACTGCAATGCTCCATGGTGTCAAACCTTATTCCTAATTCATTTTTATCATTTGGAGCATCATTTGCTTGATGAAAATCGTTAGAGAAACTTAACGAATCAAATGACTCGCTCGTCATACTTCTACTATTATTACCATTTTCCCTAGCTTGCATGTTACTCTCTCCCACACCTTTATTATTGTATAATGAATAATCTAAATTATTTTGAAAATTGCTACGGAGGAATATTTCTTGTGGACGCTTTTTAGAAGAATGGTAATTTTCTCCTAGCACATCTGCTTCTCTGTCTTCATAAAGAGCATAACATGGCTCAAGGCTTATATTTGTATCTCCAATTAGCAATCTTCCCAACCTTACGCCTATTTCATTTGCTCTCCTTCTCTTAACCCATGATTCACCAAAGGTTGAGGTAGTATGCGTCTATAAAAAATTGAGAAAGGAATTCACCATGTTACATGTGTGAAAAATGAACACACTTTTTTTGTTTTATAACCTTTACGCGAAGGTTCCTTTATGAGCTGCACAGCGTATATGCATATATATATATATATATATATATATATATATATATATATATATATATATATATATATATATATATATATATATATTTATTTATTTATTTATTTATTTATTTATTTATTTATTTATTTATTTATTTATTTATTTATATACACATACAGACGCATGCGGTGCAACGACATATAACAACTGCTAAAAGGCAAAATGTTCTGTTCTGTTTACCTTATCGGAATTTTGCCATGTTGATGCTAAAACAACAAATGTACACGTCTTGAGCAAAAAATAAAAGAACCTATTTCTTTGGTTACGCATATGGCACCCCGTTTGAGAATCTGATTCATTCTCAAGAAATAAGTTATTATCTATTTGATAGTTTCTCCGATAATCCCCAATCGTCTTAGGATTGTATCTTCCCTTGGTCATTCTTTACTGTTTTATATTTATAAACATTTTATTGTAAGTTTCATTAACTAAATGTAAATATAAATATATAGCACATAATGCATAAGATCTAATTAAATTCTAATTAACGTACATTAAAGGAACTAGTGATTTTAAATCTAAGAAAATTCCCCTTCTGCATGTAATAACCATAATAGCAAAAAAAAAAAAGAATTTCCATAAACTAATTCTTAAAATAGATAACGCGAGCGTATTAATATGTAATAATATATATAACACATAAAATCATTAATTATAATTATATGTTCATGAAACAACATATTTTTATTCTGTAGAACTTATTCACAAATTATCGGAAAAAAAGAAAAATTGGGATATATTTTATTTCTAAAAATAACATGCAAGCCTATTATTAAATAATTTTTTTCTGTAACTAAAGACATAAAATAAAATATTAATTATAATAATTTCCATTTCAACCTTTTTTTTAATTATTCTTCTTACATAAATAAAAAAAAATATTATATTCTGTACATAAATAAGATTTAAAAAATTATTCCAAACAACAATAAATAATATATAATTCAATACATGCGGAGAACATAGGAAAAATAAAATCTGGACCCCTTTTTTTTTTTTTTTTTTTTTTTTTTTTTTCCCTTTATATGCGGCTGTTTTGCCTACCTGGTAAAAGTTCGTTTTAATTGTAATTCTATAACATATGATATTATGGTTACCATAAGAAGAAAAAAAAAACACTACAAGGTTATTTAAATAGAAACTACTTTGGAAATAAAAAATATATAATTGAAGACACATATAAATATTTTTTAATTCTGCCCATTTTTTATATCAACCAATTATTAATTTAGAATTTTTTTTCTTGGAGTACAAGAAGCATAAAATAGAAAATAAAAAATATAGTTTTATTTAATAATCCTATAATTAAAAATCCCAACACAAATTTTTTTATTAATCATTTTGTTATGATATATGATTATATCTTTAATTTAATAACAGGTCCTTTTAAAGAACATAAATTTCTCTTGTAACGTGGGTAAATTTCATATTTACCCGTAAAAAATTGGCGCACAGGCTTGTAAAGTAAATTAAAAAAAAAAAAAAGAAAAAGAAAAAAGAAACTTCCCATATTATTATTAAAAAAAAAAAAAATACTTCTTATTGGAACTTTTTTTTAGGATAACTCCAAACCATTATCGCGTTTCCTAACATATTTTTACACCTTGATCATTGTTGTCTACTATACATTATAGGATGTATTTTAATATTTATACTATAACATTTTTAATTACTTAAAAAACAAGAACCCTCAGTGGAACCTTTATTTTCCTGTTCCCATATTGAACTTTTAATTTTACGCTTCCCTTCATCTTTTTCTCATTTTATATTTTAAACGGCTGCTTAACAGGTGCTTCACATTTAACAAAAACATAAGGCGATATTAATATTCTAAAAGATATACTTTGAATATTATCGAAAAAAAATATATACATGTGCAATGCGTCGCTGCTGAGTATTAAAAGTGGTATATCCCCTTTTTACACATTTAATATAGTTTACCAATGCATCTATAAAAATCAGTTCATAAATGAGCTACTTTCCAACCCTCTTTCCCCTTTTTTTTTTTCCGTTATGTATAATTAGATTAATTACGCTGATAGGGGAGCCCCCCTAAATCACAAATATGTTAATCGTTAATTTTTGTCTAACATTTTTATTTAAAATAATATGTATATGTATTATCTACAATATAACGAAATAATGAATCACATCTGTCAGGGGAACAATTCATTCGCTTTTAAATTGGCTTATGCACGTATTAACCTTTTTTCAATGGTGTTGTGTTTTCATTCTTCTATAACGTAACTCGTTATTCTATTTTTCGAATAAACGCCTAGTTTCCTCAAAATTAGATAGATTTATAAATAAAATAATTTTATTCGCAACTATAATTTTCCACTATTCTGCAGAATTCACATTATAACTTTAATTTTAACATTTTTAATATATTTTTGTGTATAAAGGATGAACCCCGCAAAGTAGCATGTTTCCTTAATAATATGAGAATTTCTGAATCATAAAATTAAATAACTAATTAGCAGAAACATGACGTAGGGCAGGGTTTTTCCTTGCATTTACTTCTCAAATCTTTTATAGCATTACTTAGGTCTCAGATAGCATCAGATCCATATTCTCCAAAGGCAGGGCAGAAAAATTTACACAACATACATTACCCTACTTTTCACATGTGTATATATATGTACGGATAGGCATATGCGCCTTAGATCACAAGTATATGGCAACTTTATATTTAACTATTCGGAAGGATATCCATTTGTGATTAAAAAATAGCAAATAAAACCAGGGCTTATATGAACAATCTGTGCACGCATAGCCCATGCGAAAAAAAGAAGATAAAAGTTTAGGAAAACTAAATGAATTATTGAATCTAGAAAAAGCCATTTCTCAATATATTATAATTTTTACAGTGATTATTTTTATACAAAATCGGGCTATAAAATAATTGACATCCCCTTTTTTAAGAAAAACACACATATATACATACGTTGCAAAATGCGGATTTACCCATATGTTTCACCTTCCCCACAATTCCGATAACGAACCAATGCCTATACAGAAAAATGCAATAAAAATGAAAAGAATTATGCTCTCTGTTAACAAATATATGCCACAAATCATTATACTTAAATTAACACATGTAAAAGTTGGGAATTCAAATTAGTTCTTGTAATTAAAGCAAAGAACACATTTTTCGAACATTCCAAATTTCACATCATGCACTATACATGTATATATTAGTACACATATATATATCGATCGAATTTTCACGAATCAGCTAAAGCGAATAAATTCGAGTAATAACTCGCACAAATGTTTGTAAAAGAAGAAAGGAAAAACTTTTAAGAATATATGAATAGACTTATAAAAATGAAATATATATATGTCTAATTGGGGTAAGGCAGGAAATCATTAATAACCAACTCATGTTGCGGTATGTTCAAAGCGTAAATCACCTTCGCCATATTAGCTGTAAAAGTATGTTTGCACTGTTTCTTGTTTGTGCCCTGCCTTAGGCACTACACATTAGCATATTCAGTTAATACACAAAAAAATATATTTTTCATAACGCAAATTGGCACCTTCCAATATATAATTAACCTTAAAATTTCTTTATAATTCTGGGTTACCTTCCGCATGGTCTACTATATTTTGGCATCCAGTAGTGTAGCAAAAATATATGCTACGATAAAGATAGCTGTTCTCTCCTTTGATTAAAGCAAGTTTGATGGAAATGTATAACAGTAACGTAAGAAGTGTTCCAATTACTTATTGGAGAAAATATTTTATATTTTATGCAGGACACTCCAATTTTTTCCCCTTTTCCTTTTTATTCTAATTTTAAAGGGATTGCGATAACTGCTACAAAACTCAGAGTGTCTAACAGTTCTAATTCAACGTGTATGATAAACTTCTTAATAACAGTCTTCTATTTTTATATAAACGATTTACCACTATGCCTATAAGTATTAAAATATTTTATTTTCCCCAATTTTAATTCTTTGTAATTTATTATGTACATATTTTTTTGATCTAGAGGCGATCAATTTTTCATAGGTCTACTCTATCTCAGTATTTGTGTTGCAATACATATTACTGTTCGAATCGCCAACACCATCTTCTGTTGGTGATTCATCATACATTTCTCCACCGTAATGATCCAAAAAAACATTTTCATAACATTTCACACCCGTTTGGGTTACATTATCAGGACACATTGATGCAATATGTTGCCTTTAAAAAAGTGATTGTCCAACCGTTCCAGTGAATGATTTATCGAGGAATCTCATCTTTCCAACTGGATTCCCCTAAAAGTTTTGAAAATATAAAATTTTAAAGATATTTTATTCATAATATAGGAATAACCATTTAACTGAAAAATTAAAGCACAGACGCAAATTATTACTACAGGTGTAAGAAAACAACATTAAACAGATATGCAAATTTTCAAACATGACCTTTATACTTACATTGTCAAAATTCTCCCATTTATGATATATTAAAAAAAAGGGAGAATATATAAATTTTGGACAAAAGGTTATACATATTTCTTTTTTCTATCTATCTATCTTTTTTTTTTTTTTTTTTTTTTTTTATTCTTGGGTATATTTTTAAAAGCAACATTTTTTCCTCTCTACAATAATATAATGCAAAAGACTTTATTGCAATAGCTATATTATTTTGATTTATTTTCTCTTCCTGTATGACAAATAATATTTCAAAAATGTTATTATTAATTTTGTGATGAAAACATTATCATGTAACTTTTCGTCAGCTTATTTTGTATATTCTCAAATATGGAACATTTGCTTTCCTCTTCCAATTTTAATTATTAAAAGTAAATAACATACTATTAGTAAATGAAGAACGTATAGAACAACATGGTATTTCTTCCAGCAGAAAATTTTACATTTCATTAAAATGCATTATTTTATATAAAAGTAAATATATTAATTGGAAATTTACAAGTTTTTAAAGTTTTTGAATTGTAGCATTTTTTTGAAAGCAACACAAAAAGCGCCTTTGCGCCATTTAAAGTGTAGAAATACATAAAAAGCCATTTATTTAATAATATTAAGAATACAAAAACAAAAAATTTTAATCTTTTTTCGTTTAAATATTCGTACAACCAAAAAGACACTTTTCAAATAAATCAAACTTAAAACAAAATCAATTTTTTACATAAAATTGACATAACAAAAATGCAGTTATAATTAGACAAAACGGGATAAAAAGAATATATAGTGGAATGTAATAAAGGTGTATAATATATATAATTTAATATAAAAATATATAACATATAAGACATGGTGTAATAAAATAAAACAACGATTTATTAAAAATACACTTCATTTGTGTCAATTAAACAAACTTGACAATTTGATTTGTTCTTTAAAACACAAATTCAAGAATTTAAATTTGGTAATAACGCGCACAATAGTATTGAAAAGGCTTTTAAGAAATAATAAAAAAAGATTAAAATTTCATGCCTCACATATAAAATGCGCGAAAATATACATGCACACACACGTATATATTTTCAGATAAATATATGAGGTGTTCAGTGTATTCAAAATATGGTATTAAATGTAGACTTGCAATGATTATAATAATTCTGGAGAGGGTACTTGTCAGACAGGTGACAACCTAATACTCCATAAAACCAAGATACATACTTCTTGATTTTCTGTTCATCTCCATAATGTAGGTGCATTTTCGTATTTTAATGAAAGAATATATTATTAATAAAAACAGAAAAATAACAAACAAAGCAGCAGAAATTGGTTCTTTCAACAATACAGCAAGAATTGCTCCCAAAAAAAGAAGGACGTGTGGAACAAATATTTTATTCTTATAAAAGAACGCTTTTATCCGATTAGTTTTTGATTCTTTTACAGAAACAAAATCATTTCCATCATAATAATAATCTGATTTTAATGCACGCATTAATTCTAAATCAATATTTTTATTTATTTCGTAGGCAAATTTTCTTACTTTGGGTGTGTACTTCCCAAATATTTTCCATTTAATGCTATTCTTGTCGAAACCTTCCGACAACAATGATTCATATTGTTCTTCAATGGTCTCTTCGTCTAAGTCTAACAAATGGGAAATATTTCTTCTTGAGTATCCATTATTTTCCTTAGTTTCAATTTCTTCGTTACTTAGCAATCTACTATTGGGCTTCAAAATTAGCCAATCACACGTGTGATTTTCTTGTGTACTCCATATTTCAACAGTGCCAGCCGACTGAAAGTATTAGAACACGAAATCAAAACGTGTACAAAAGTGCAACTGTAATGGTCAAGATAATAAATTTCGCTAGGGGAAAAAAATTCGGGGGACAAAAATGAAATAACGGAAAACAAAATGTTCCCAAAAGAAAGGTGCAGAACATAACCTTCTGGCAAAAGGTTGATGAACAAAAAAAACAAAAACAAACAAACAAACAAACAAACAAACATACACACACATATGCACACACACACACACTTGTAAGGAATATCATTTGTTTTTCTTACACTGCTGAAGTAGTAGATTATCCATAATAGAACAGTAGCGTTAAAAATTTCAGAAAGAAATAGGAACCTCCTTGATTTGGGCAAGATTTGACATTTCGTAAAAGTCGCTAAAACTTTAATTAAAAATCTTTTAACTATGTGCTTACACTGTACATTAAACTTCTCAGATCTGCTATTATTTGTATCAAATTTCTTCATAATTATTTTCTATTTGATCAAATTAGCAATATCTACGGTACATTATTAAGCAACATAAATATTGTTGCGATGCGGGGAGGAATAAATATTTTTTAAAAAATATATATTCCTAAATAAGTTTACTAAATAAACTACACTACAAATACAATTAGAAAAATAACATTGTTTAGTTATATTAATATATGTTTAAAACATATATGTGATTAATTGGATTACACAATTCATTGTGTTCTGTTAATATGTTAACAAAAAGGTACGCTACGCGTAAATATATATATATGCAGGTACACATATACAATTCATATAAACATTCGCGTTAATATATCCTTATATATTTGTATGTGCTATATATGTAGGCTCTCACATATATATAACACAATACATAGCAAGCATTATAAAATATTCATGAATGTAATTGTAAAACAAACATTACAGATGAAATAGAAAAATAATATATACTGTTAAAACGTGAAAAAACGAACTTTATATTAAAAAAAAAAAATTCATTAAATAAGGTGAGGGGATTTCTTTACTAACCCCTGAGCTTCATAAAGTTGCGTGGTCAAACATTGCATGCATTGCCACATATATAAAAGAAGTCACCTGAAACGACATATTACATCCATATATATCTCCGTACATATTGCCTAAATATATTAATTCCTTTATATAACATGTGTTTCCCTTATGTATGTGTTAGGAATTTACCCCCTCAAGCATATATAGCAGGAAATCAACTAACACCAACACATCTTCATGTTACGTAAAATGGAATAATTACAAATTTTTTTACAAATAAGAAGGAAAATATGCGTTATATTCCCCTTCTAAATAGGTTAAATTAAAAATATATACTGTACTATTTTTTAATTATTTATAGGTCCCAAAACAACAAAGGAAATAAAAAGTGTATATGTAAAAAAGGCTCATATATATATATGTATTTCTTTATACATGCAATTCGTTTTTCTTTCCTTTTATATAGAAGCCTAGCAAAATGATTATTTTTAACAGTGAAACAACAAATTAGGGGTAGAAACGGCGAGGGAATTTTACAAACATTTTTTTACAATAAAGAAAAAATATAATTATAAATATAATAAAAATGTTAATTTAATCTATTTGTAAGAAATCAATGGGTTCCAACAGCTTATCCAAAGTTTGCAAAATACATAAAGAGAAAAGGGGATTTGAGAGAAGTGATGAAACATAAGTAAAGGCGGAATAACGTTTCCACAAGTAGCAAAATAATTTCTTTTATGTGTTTTAAAATTCGTACCATTATCATTTTTATTTATTATTATTATTTTATTTTATTTTTTTTTTGTAACATTTTCGTAAAATCTAAAACTAAATATTCTAAGAATTATTATTTTCCCAATAAGTTTCCATTTTTTAAATATAAGAGCGTTCGCGATTTTCCTTTGTTTTCCTAATTATTTGTAGCTATAAGTAACTATACGCGTTCACCTATATTTTATATTCCTAAGCAAAGAAAAATTAAGAGAACACTTTTGCATGCAGGTAAAGATATCATTTCCTAATCGCAAAAAATGGTTACTGAGTATCAGTATCGTACTGAAAGTGGTCATTCGAAATTATGCACGCATAAAAGACTTTTTTCTGTTAAGATTCTACTTGTTCTGGTCGGCAATTTTCATATAAAAAAAAAAAAAATAAAATAATAATAATAAAAAGAAAGGGGAAAAGAGGATGCATTTCATTGGTTATTCCACAGCTGACTTGTATTGTTATTAAAAAAAGAGAAAATCAATGTGGAACGGAAATAGTACCTGGATCGAACGAGCATATTTTTAACAGGATTAAATTGGAATGAAATCAATGTTTGGATGGCCCTGAATTTTCAGTTATGTTTTTCCCCAAATGCCCTAATGTTATATTAGCACATCACATGCTAATATAAGTAATCGCGAAAAACTCTTAATTTTGTAATTATGGATTATTGATTTGAACTTAATTCAAGGACAGCGAGGCCATAATCTGTTTATTATCTATAAAGGCAACTTGCTAGGGAGCGCATATTGTAATCATATACACAAGTTACAACTCAGGACAAGCAGTACACTAAAAGGAAAATAACACATTTCTGTGTGCCCTCATCTGATTGTCCAAATTATAAGAATGAAAAATTATTTAACGAGTTCCTTCTTTATGATTACACAATGCTAACATAATTTTTTTTACAGTTCTCTTATCCTCCATTTTTATGGAAATTCATCAACCCTACTTCGATCATATATACGCTAAAAAATAGAACAACAGAATAAGGAAAATTCGAAAAAAAAATACTTACAAAAAAATTAAATATAGAAAAATATGCTTTCTTGTCATATCTTTCTTCGTGTAAAAAAAATATTTTACTGTGGCTAATAATAGTACTTTGAAATGTTGTCATTTTGATTAAAATACTTTAGAAAAAAAAAAAAAAAGGTTTCCAAAAAATATTACCCGTGGAAGGATATTAGAATGTATGGAAACATTATATATAAATTAGCGTAATACTGGTGCATATCTTAGCTTCAATTTTGCAGAACACATTGTTCGTGCAATGGTTAATTACGGAAAAGCAATAATTTTATACATTAAACAGTTTTTGTCTCTTTATATTTTGTTTACATAACGCTGTAGGCTCCTTCCTTACATCTAACTTACAAGGAACGATATATACAACGTTCCAAATAATTACAGAGTTGTGGCTAAACCTGCACACATTTTTTTTGCACACATTAACATAAACAGCTTGAAGGAAATGGTGAAAATGAAGAAAGTGTAGCGAACAACATTCTTCAATGTTTGCACATTCGATTTAGCTATTTTTCTTTGCTTCATTTTGCATAATTAATTTCTTAATTTGTGAATAACAGAATACAGAAGTTCTGTATTCTAATTAACATTCATTTCAATTTAAAGCTGGATGCAAGCGTTCAAGAGTCACGTGGAATAAAAATAAAAATAGAACATTCCTTTGCATTTCTTTAAATTTTAATTATATGCTATTACCGATAATTTAGTGTAACTAAATTATAAACATCAGACATTAACGAGATCATGCAACATGCAACATGTGTTATCAGCATATGTATGTATATATATATATATATATATGTACATAAATTAAAAAACTGATAAGAACCTATAGACAAAAATTGCGCATCGTTAATACAAGTAAAAAATATATAAAATGGAAACGTGTACGACCATGGAACAACGCGTTAATTTTAAAATTAATAAGATGTACACAAAATAAAGCGTTTCAATGAAATAAAAAGTTAGCTAATGTCATAGATATTTTAAGTAAATATACTCTTTCCCTAAAATAGCCTAATTTCTATATGCAACAAAAATATAGCATATACGGTAAACCGCATTATGTGAATTTATTCCTTTAGGTATAAAACCATCTAAAATAAACCTTTTGTCCTCAAGGATTCATCCATTTATTAATTCTTCAAATCTTTCATTCATTAAGGAAAAAAGCTTATCCATTAAAACGCACATTCATATTCCATTCATTATTAAAATGATCATCTTCATTAGCTAATTTTTCCTTTAAATCATCCCCTTTCTTTAGCATTTCTTCAACCGAGTTTATTTCTGTGTACCAAAAAAATTAAATCTACTTCTTTTAATATATTTCCCCCCTTCTCCATTTCTTTACCCTTATCGAATTTGTCGTCATTTTTTTTCACACCCTCCTTTAAATGGACACTCTTTTTTTCCGGCACATTTGTTACTTTCAGAATTTTGGGCTTTAAATGGGCACTCTTTTTTTCCGGCACATTTGTTACTTTCAGAATTTTGAGTTTTAAATGGGCACTCTTTTTTTCCGGCACATTTGTCACTCTCAGAATTTTGAGCTTTAAATGGGCACTCTTTTTTTCCGGCACATTTGTCACTCTCAGAATTTTGAGCTTTAAATGGACACTCCTTTTTTCCGGCACATTTGTTACTTTCAGAATTTTGGGCTTTAAATGGACACTCTTTTTTTCCGGCACATTTGTTACTTTCAGAATTTTGGGCTTTAAATGGACACTCTTTTTTTCCGGCACATTTATCACTTTCAGTATTTTGGGCTTTAAATGGACACTCTTTTTTTCCGGCACATTTGTCACTCTCAGAATTTTGAGCTTTAAATGGACACTCTTTTTTTCCAGCACATTTGTCACTTTCAGTATTTTGAGTTTTAAATGGACACTCTTTTTTTCCGGCACATTTATCACTTTCAGAATTTTGGGCTTTAAATGGGCACTCTTTTTTTCCGGCACATTTGTCACTTTCAGTATTTTGGGCTTTAAATGGGCACTCTTTTTTTCCGGCACATTTGTCACTTTCAGTATTTTGGGCTTTAAATGGGCACTCTTTTTTTCCGGCACATTTGTCACTCTCAGAATTTTGAGCTTTAAATGGGCACTCTTTTTTTCCGGAGCATACTTGCTTCATATAGGGGCATCCCGTTTTTTTCGCACAATCTTCTTTTTCTGCATCATTATCTTTGGATGAACATCGATACTTTTTTAAACATATACCAGTAAATGGGCATCTTTCGAATTCGCCAGAATCTTTTCCTGCAAACTTATCTTTACGTAGATGTCCTTCATTTCCCTTCTTCTGCTCTTTAAAGGCACATCCATAATTTTTTGAACATTCGCCTGATTCGGTACATTGCTCTTTTTCTACAGACTTGTCTTTACATGGACATTCACTTTTTACTGTAGAGTCATCCTTTTTTCGGCAGTTATCCTTAAAAGTACATCCTTTATTTTCTGTATTATCATCCATAAATAGACACCCACCTTTTACGCAGTTCTTTCCTGCAAATTCTTCTTCATCTTTTGCTTTTTTTCTTTCATCATCATCATCATTATTATCATCGTCACTACCATCATCTTCTTCGTCGTTGTCGTCATCATCATTGTCATCATCGTCATCGTCATCCTTATCCTTTTTACCCTTATCCTTATCGTCCTTATCATCTTCCCTGTTGTCCTCTTTTCCCTCATCCTTTCCTTGGTCTCCTTCCTTATCTTCTCCGTTCTCCTCTTTCTTATCTTCCTCCATGCCGTCTTCATCGCCCTCCTCATCCTTACCTAAATCATCCTGTTCCTTGGGTTCATTGCTACCGCTTTCATTTTCTCCCTCTTCCTTATCGTAGTTTCCCTCCCTGTCCACATTTGCTTTATTTGTATTGGAAATAAAAGGCTCATTCCCCTGGGAGGAATTCAAATCATTGTTCACATTATTATATGCGTTATAAATGTCTTGAACATCATTATAAATATTTGTATTTTCCTCTCCATTATTTTGATTTGTTCTCTTTTCCTCTTTTGGAAAGTGGTCCTTAAAATTCGTCTTCTCTGTCTTGTGATTTGTGTTCATTTCCTCATTCATTCTTTCCTCGTTGCCATTTAATTCCGTTCCTAATTTGCTGAAATCCGGTTTTATATTACTCCCTCTGAAGTGTTGTTGACCAGGAGAACTCACCGCAGAATTATCATCATAGCTCATTCTATCGATTTGCTCAGTTTCCAGTAACACTCGATTACCATTGCTCAGGGGATTCATCCGCACAACATTACTGGAAACGCACGATTCATCAGAGGTGCACTAAAAAAAAAAAAAAAAAAAAAAAATGGAGGTACATTGATCAAGTCTAAAAAGTACATAAATATAAACACACAGGTGCTATATTCACTAGCTTATCGTACAATGCCGGGTTTTACACACACACAAAATCTGTTCAATAAGTGTAAAAACCGGAGAAACACCCAAACAGACGAGCGCTGAAGAAGAGAAATGCTATTCTGGTCTTACACTACTATTAGGGTTCTGTAAATTCCATATTAAAAATGAAACAATAAAAATATTAAGGAGGAAAAAACATTTATTTAGTACACCTTTACGCTCAGATTTCTTAAACGTTTCAATATCAGCAGTTATAGAATTCTCTGGTGAATTTTCCTTTTTCCCATGTTTCGACATTTTATGTAACATTTTATATTTCTTCCCAAACATATTCACTTTCAGAAAGGAAAAATTAACTATAAATATAATTGTTTCAGTTATTTCTATTTTTCTTCCTTCCGCCTCTTAATTTATAGATCATTCGCGAAAGAGAGCAAAAATACCTTTAATATATTTTTTTCAAAATAATATTATTTCAAGAAAAATTATAAAAATACCTTGCACATTCGAACAGTTAAATCGAAATATTTTCATGAAATATTTTGAGAAGTAAAAATTACCTACACAATAACAATAAAGAATTTATCATTACGCACAAGTACACTCCTCAGAAAAAATATACGAATGGTAAAACTGAATATGTATCCGTGAAATTTCGTGTAAATTCAAAAAAAATAATTTGGTTAGTCCTGACGATGAGTGGGTGAAACCGCTAATTCGTTAATTGGTTAACTGTTTCGTGAATTGGGGGGTGCCTGAGTACATGAAGGAATAGCTCTTCAGGGAGCTCCTCCTTGGGGGATATAAATTAAAATCCCCTCAACACTTACGTGTAGATACGATGTGACCCCTATGCTCTTTCATGCGTAATATATATTCGAAGAAGAGCTTACATACCACGCCGTATTAAAAAAAATTAGAATACCAATAGTGTGTAAGGATATTACATCCATAAAGTAAAAGGGTATTATTAGCACCTAGCCAACCTCAGGAAGTTAAGCATCGCCACATATTCTTGTGTGCAATAAATCCTTTAATGTTAAAACTACATTATATTTTCTGCTTCATGAAAGAAGGGTAATGGAGCACATGCTCATGGGAAGAGTAATCTTAAAAACTGGACTAGCTGCATGCACATATATAAATGTGGTACATACGCTACGGTAAAATAAAATGAGCTCAGTGCTGTGTAATAAGCCCCTGATAAATGGACCCAATAGAGTAGCGTGAACCAATATAGCCGCAATGCGCTGCGGCTACTGTAAGTTATTCTATTCTACTACATTTTCTATACTTCTTCCTTTTCTCCGATGCATAATATTTATGGATGATTACAAATTAGTTGGGAAAAGAAACCGTAGAAATGATCCCATCAAAAAGTAGGCTCAAAAGGACAGCGAGTCCATTTTCTCCTAGCGAAGGCATCTTCACGCGAATTCAGCGCGCAGGTGAAATGGATAACATCGTAAAATATAAACCGGAAAAAACGAGAAAAAGTAAATTCGTCGCTATTAAGCATTTTATACATACATATATCCTATTATATGTATATATGTATATATGTATATATGTATATATGTATATATATAATCACATGCACATAAGTGTGTCCATGGGGAAGCCCCCATTTTAGACCCCCCCCTTTAGCACTTTCTTCTTCCTCCATCTTTAACCTTAACCGCATTGCACAGCCATACATTTAGTTCAATTGTGCCCTCATTAGAAATCTTCCGCTTAATTAACCTCCCAAAAAATTGTGTATATTATTATGTTTTTTCTCTTAAGACCCACCAGAATGATAACAATTATCATAATGATATGATTGGAAGAGTATTTTTGTAAGAACATTTCGTATAAATATAATTCTTCATTTATTTTATAATGTTAAACTGAGAAATTATTTGTATTATTCATTTCGCTACACTATTAGTTACATTATTTTGTAATGTGCTATTTTCCTCAAGTGCTCATGTAAATGAAGCACTGGAAAAATGCTCGCAATTTTGCAATGTATTTTTTTTTTTTTTTTTTGGCAATAAGAAAAATTTAAACGGTTCAGAGTGACACATAATATATAATAAATAATCAACATATGCAATTTGTTCCTTCGATTATTTATTTTATTTTATTTATTTTATTTTTTTTGTCCTTCGGCATTGACTTTTTCATCAATCCTGTCTAAACTCCGCTAATGCAAGTGTTAAGCGAACTTCTTTTCTTTCGCTAACATAGATTTCCTGGAATGTAGAAATAAGCTCTTAGGAACAAATTGGCACGTCTAAATTATTAGGTTTCTTTCCCCCTTTTACGCACAACACACCATGAGTGCATTATTCTCTACCTTATATGTGTACTATAGATAGGTGCTTACTACCCTGTAAGTAAGGCACGGTGCTATTAATTGCACCTTAATAAAAGAGAATTCCTGCTCTCGTAAATAAATAGAAAATAGAAATATACGTTTCTAATGTATGAATCACTTTTACCTACATAAGATGTGCGCACTCGTGGGGTTAAGTAGCTACATAATAACCTAACAGTTTTATAGTTCCACGTTAAAAGATGCACATCGTTACGTCTACACAGGGAAAATTACTACTACTTATGAATACACCAAAACGTCTACAAAAAAAATAACTACATTGCTGTGATTTTTTTTTATTCATTTTTTCTCTTTTCCACTATATTATCTATCTACATAGAAGCTCTAATTTCCTTCTATTATATCATCCACAGAAGGTATATTTTTCCTCAACATTTGTATTAACCTATCTAACAAAAAATAAAGCCCAAAATAAAAATAAAATAAAATAATCCCCCTTTAATTCTTAAAATTAAAAGGAACACTTTCGGAACAGGGTGAACACCAAAAGAAGTTACAAGAGGAGAACATTCCCCTCTCTCTTTCCCTATCACTGTAAAAATTATGAGAACGAATATTTCAAGATGGGTTAAAAAGCGCCTGTATATAAAATTAAGTAAAAGTTCATACAAACACAGAATTAGCATTATGTCACTTATAAAACAAAGGTCGGTAATGTAGTAAAAAAAAAAAAAAAAAAAAAAAAAAAACATAACATAACATAACATAACATAACATAACATAACATAACATAACATAACATAACATAACATAACATAACATAACATAACATAACATAACATAACATAACATAACATAACATAACATAACATAACATTGATATTACATAAAAATGAAGTTACAGGAGCAAACTAATTTTATAATTAAAAAGCACTTTACCCTTTCCGTTTCGACTTTATTTTTCCCATAAAAGGCAACGCACTTTTTTACCTCTTATGCAAAGGAAACATTTGCCATATTTTTATTGGCTTCTAATTATATACTTAAATAAAACATGATTTTATTATCACAAAAAAAAAGAAGAACACTGTAGAAATTTTGAAAAAACCGAAAACAATAACCCAACATAAACGTGCGAGAACATTAGGCTCAAAAAATTTTTTTTAATAAGGTCTGCTATTCATTTCGCTTCACGTTATTTAATAAACAATCCTGTATAGTGCAAAAATCGTAGCGAACTGCGCACTAGCATGGTATAGAGGTTAATATATATGCAGTCCGAAATGTATATATATGTGGCACTATATATAAATTCATATAAATGATTGTCTTGAATTAATATATTATGCGTTTCGGCAACCAATTATTAATTAGTTCAACGAAAGTTTTAACACCATCCATGTATATTATTTTTATAATATCATTTGAAAGAATTTTTTGTCACTTAGGGGCTGGCATTTATACCACGAATATTTTGATGAATTCATTTTCTTTGTCAATTTAGCTCCTTGGCTAGTACTTCTATTTTTTCCATTGGTAGCTTTGTTCTAAACACCATTTTTCTGTTAAACAATTTTTTTACCCTCCAAAAAAGGGCGTCCGTATTAGATATATATATATATATATATGCATGTAATGAAATATTTCTATCACATAGAACGGTAAAGTGTACATGCAACGTTTAACAGATAGGTTAAAGAAACCAAGTTTTATTCGCGCAATTATAAAAACTTCTTTTTATCCGAAAGGAATGCTACGTATATATATATATATAATATATTAGCTCTTTGTATATGCTTCACTTTAAATAACGTTATTTCGCTATTTCCTCATTTTGTATTTCAATTATTAACCGAAAACATGGTGCTCCCCAAGTCACGAGCAAGTAGAAATGCATCTGAGTATGCCAGGCAAAACGCGAAAAACGAAGGTTTCTCCAGTTATAGCGTACGAACCAGAGCCTTCTTTGGTGCATCGTTTTTCGCCCTTTTATATATCCTACTATTGGTGAGTGATATCGAAATCGCACTGTGTAGTGGACAAAGTGGATATGTGATTATTTGCATAGACTCATAATGTGGGGGCGAGCCTTCTTACCAAATAGAACGCTTATTTTCTCGGCATGCATGTTCTATAATCCTGCATAATAATGCATGCTAAATTACATGAGAAAACTGCAACATGTTGTACAATCCCTTATACATTCCTTTGTAGAATATCTTCACATATGAAAGCGATAATCATGCCATTCCTTACCTGCGTCTAAATCATCGAACAATAAGGTCCCTGGGTCAAAGAATTATGCTTACCACATGCGGTCCACAAGTAAGACAACATGCCCCAAATCAAGGGTGCCAAAAAAAGAACAACAAACCATTACCCGGTGAAACAGTGGAAGATTATTTAGAGAGATCATGCCGTCGTGTGGAACTTACAGATGAAATGAAGGATAGACTAAAATCGTGCCACCCCCATATAACAGAAGAAGACATGTTCAAATGGTATTCAACTTTATACAATGATCATGTATCAATTTTTAAGGATCTTATTGAACGCTTAAATGTGGCAACTCATATGTTAGCAGCCAATTGTAAACAAGATAAATGTTTTCAAAATAAATGTCGGTCGCATCTATATAAAAAACTTGGAAAGGAACTTATAAAACTATCAGATAAGGATGATGATGGTGGCTTTAAAAGATTTTTAAAAGAAAGTAAGATTTGCTCAACAAGTGATTTCACCAAATTTTTGGAAGATTCCATGAATGCATGGAACGACTTTATCAAGGAACATGAAGAAGTAGCCTACGCCGAATTGAAAGAAGCTTTACAAAGTGGTACATTGAAGAAAACAAAAGGAAAAAATTGAAATTTGTCAGAGAACAAAATTTATAGTAAAATGACGCCTCTTTGCATATGAATTGTAATAAGTTAACATAAGAACGCTTGCCACTTTTCCGCTCTATGCTTTGCCTGTTGATGTATATTCAAAACGTTGCAAAAAGACCACCTTTTAAAAATACTAAACCAAGGTACAAGTGAAGAGCACATAATTTTTTGGTATGTACATGGTAGTTTGACACATAGATTCGCTCGATGCGTCAGTCGCATATAATGTGCATAAGGAAAACTGTTTTTTGTTTTGTTTTCTTTTTTTTAGTTTTCTATTTCGTTCCTCATGTAATATGTAGACCGTATGACCATCGGCACCTGCCTGGCTGGATTGGTTGGGGGACTGAACCTAAGTGTTATACTATACATTATGTATTATATTTCTTCTTGTATGACCATCATCTGATGATGCAGTGATGTAATAATATGTTTGCACACAAAATTTAGGCATATCATTTGCCCCCCCAAATAAACACGCGTTTAAAAAAAACTCATTCCTTTACACTTGCCAATAAATGGAGTACATATTTGTGGCCTATACATATTTGTCAAAATGCGTTTACCTGTATGCAGTATGCATCAAGGTGAGGAGTATTACGTGCTGTACATTACAATAGTACAATACAGATTTTTTTTTTTCTCACTACTTATATGTTCACATAGCACTATTTGATATATTAATTATTTTACCATTATTATTGTGCCCATTTTTAATGCGACCCTTTTGCATTTTTAACGCGGACTCCTTTTCAAAGAGGCTACAACAAAAGGCGCAGCGCATCATCTGAACAAGCCAAAACTAACTTTACACGCCCTGATGACAATTACTCTTCCTGGTTCGTTCGTTTTACATCCTCGTAAATGAAATTCCCTCTACTCTCCTTAATAAAAAAAAAAAAAAAAAAAAAAAAAAACTATTGTGTATAATTACGAACTTATAAATGTAACTTTGACAAGAAGATTATACTTTACCTTAAATATTTTTTTAACCCCTAATAATACTGAAGAAGTACTTATGGACAGAACACAACTTCTTTATAAATTGCCTGAGAACTAAGCACATATGCATTCTGTTCTTAATATGCAATAATATATGGACATATGCATAGAACACATTTGTGTATCTCTCAAGCAAACATAATAGACGGACACCTCATTTGTCATATTTCATTTTCCACTTGATAGTAAAAACGTTTAACCTTTTCAGGATAAATTGCCTAAAATTTATACAACTATAGAACTTTTCATTACCATTAAATGATGTGTATGCAGATGTACAAATGGGATCGATTATGTTATTTTTTGTATTTTCTGTTTACGATCTAATTTTAGTGATTCAATGTTTGGTAAATATGAGACCACAGATGGTCCACTTGACTCTATCTATACAATTGTTTTCTCTCTAAGTATATGAATAACAGTTGTAAAATAAAGTGGGAGCATCATGAAATTTTAATCTCTAATAAAATTTTAACAATGTCAAGAGAATATATTTTAAAATATATTTTAAACTGAAAAAAATATATATATATAATATAATAATAAATAAATACACCCACCATTTCAACATTCTTAAATTATTCTTTAAAGGAAGTGTGATTCGTTTAGGACACCAAATTTTATCATATTAAAAAAAATCGTAAAATCGTAGCATTGCAAAATTGCGAGGTGTTTTAGAGGTGCTTTCCTTCCAAATAGGACCTGCACACAAAAATTTCTTCTAAGGAATTTCCTTTTTTTTGGCACCCTACACACCTTAATGCAACGAAAGAAAAGAAAATACAAACGTTCCAATTCGGAAGCTCGTAATACGCCCTGATTTCGGAGACTCCGTTTCTCCTATGCGGTGTTTCCCACTTTGCGCTATTGGCAGCCCCTACCAGCATTATCGACATTTTTTTACCCACCTGAAAGTGCGGCTAAAATGTTGAGAAGCAGAGTGAGATTACCCCCCATTTTGTAATTTAGGCCGGGGTACACAATCTTTTCCCACGCAAAATTATATGTAAACGTATACTTTATGCAATTTTAGCAAGGTCGGAGACTATGTCTTTTTACACAAATAAAAAAAAAAAAAAAAAAAAAAAAAAAAAAAAAAAAAACCTCTATATATATATATATATCCATTCCTACATGCGTAGGGTTAGATACCTACATAAGTGGGACCCCTATATGATCAACGATGCACAAAAGTAAAGGCTGTTTTGTCCATCTCCTCATGTATCATTTTTCAAGGCCTTTTTTTCTGCCCCCCGAGAAATGCTTAAGGCACTATAAAATATGCACGAAATTGCTCCCGAAGGTTACACAGCAAATGTGCGCATTTTTACCTACGCCAAATTGCCATAAAGGCGTAAAGCATGGGCCATAAGAAAACCTTCCATTTCAGAAAAATATTATCCCTACATATGGTCCCCACTATTCATAGTAATAATGCGTAAAGACATGTTACATGTTAATCATTAATGTAAATTCTTCAGTGCCAAAAGAGGCAGTATATACCCGTGCACACATAATTACACCTTCATGAACAGGAATCAAGTGTTGCCCCCCAAATTTAAAATTGCCTCACTCGAACATGAACTCATATAGCACAAGGATGTAGCCAAAATGCAGGACGAAAAATCCAACAAACTTAATGAAAACTACAAGGTTGAAACGAATGAACCATGATATTAATGAGGAAATGAGTGAAGGTGCCAAATTACAATCGTCGTGAGAATCCCAAAATGTACATATGCCCCTCTTTTTCCTTCTTTTTTTTTTTTTAAGAACCTTGTGGACTGCTACTATTTGCTGCTAAAAAAGTTCAAGAAGAAGAGTTCTTACGTTATAGACGAATTCCTAATAAAGGTACCACCGAGGGATCGAAAATTACGGGTCCCGCGGGGAATGAAAAGAAGCGTCCACTTCGTTCAAACTGGTCGCAGGAATTTTTTTTTTTTAAATTAAGAGAATGCACTATATCAATATGAATAATTTTACACTTCATGAATTTTTGCATTATCTTTTTTAAAAGGAGAATAAAGAAAGTAATGGGACCTTAACCATTTATGAAGATGTGGACTCGGATGCTTTTTCCTTCTTAATTTTGTCAATGATTGATTCCAGTTACGACGTAAAAATTATTTTTTGGCTTGTGCACTATAAGTTACTCAAAGATACATCCATAAAAAAAAGCAATCATTTATAGTAGCACTCAAATGGTCCCCTCATTTAGTTTTTTTTTCAATTCACCTCTTTTTGCAAAACAACAGCGCATTAACCGAATTAATGTCCTCAATGTCCAAAACGGAAATGACATAATAAAGGCGATTTGTTTTTACATGGACAATATAAAAATCAGCGAACTTTTAAAAAAAAACACCAAAAATGTGAAGAAGAAGAAGGAGAGCCCAAGCGTAGATAAAAATAGTAAACTTAATTTAAAAAAAAAAAATGTTGGAAGAGAAAAAAAAACGGAGGAAGAACCACCCAACGAAGTGGTTAATAAAAATGTGTGTAATGTTAAATCTTTCAGTCTGTTCAATAGTAACATAGATATAAACGGAATTGTTCTTCTTTCGAAATCATTGTACGATAATGGTTATGCAAAGGTGGGTCCTAAGAACAAACTATGCGCATGTTGCAACGTTCACCAATATGTAATGCCCTCCTGTTTGTTCCCAATAATGGGAGGTCCTCTTAATTAGTATTCTCTCCAAATCGCATGTATCTCATCACCACACGACTATTCAACCGGTAATAGAATGCCAAAAATATATATAAACCTTTTGTGAACTTTTTTTTTTTTTTTAAAGCTAGAAAATTTATCCATAGATTGCATTAACTTAAATTCTCACTGCCTCAAGTATCTGTCCCTGTCCCTTTGCAACTATAACAGTTTAAAAACGCTCAGCTTTCAAGTAATTATAAAATACTGAAATGTGTGTACGCGGGAACACATACATGCGAATTAGGACATTACATTCCAAACGTCGCACTTCCCCCTAATAATATTTGACTCCGCTTTATTTCTTCTTCTTATTCTTTTTTATTTTTTTTTTACTTTCTTTTCTTTTCCTCTACAGTACTGCAACATGGGCAACGACTGCATCAAGTACATCACAGACATAGTCATATACTTGAACTCTTCTCTAACTACTTTGAATTTAAGCGGGAATAAGTTTAATGCACAAGGGATGCAAGCTGTAAGGAGTGTGGACCTTCCTCTCACTTTAGCTGTGAAGTGTATTTCCAAAGAGCAGTGTATTTTCCCTTCTTCCAATTTGGTTTATACATCCAGACCCTCCCCCCACCCATATTTCCACTCCTCTACCTCCTAGCTCTTTGAAAGCTTCTTGCTAAACAACTCCCTCACCACCATAGATGTTTCTTACAATATGTTCAATTTAGATGACTCCTTTGTGGAAACATTTTGCAAAATTATCGTCAACCAAACGGTAGGGGAGAGGACAAAAAAAAAAAAAAAAAAAAAAAAAAAAAGGGAAAGAAAAAAAGGAAGGAAAAGGAAGAGAAACTTCCATTTTGTAGCCACTGTGAAATTTTTAATAATATACACCCCCCCAGTGTAAAATGCCCTCATTAATTTACACACAGAAATGGATGAACTTACCACCGACGTAAATAAAATCAATTGCTCTTGTACGCATGACTAATGGATTCCTTCCCCCATTTTAACATATTCGCAGAATATCTCCAGCATTTCTCTAACTGGGAATTTTGTCAAAAATGATAGTTTGGCAAAAATAAATGATGCTATGAATTTTAATAAATCTATTTCAATGTTGAAGCTACCTGATGAGTAATCGCATGAATAGTTTAGTTGGAAAACACAAATTCCGCTTAAAACAACTACATGGTCTTTTTTCCCCCTCTGCTGCTTATCATTCAAATTCTCATCGAATTGCCTTTGCTTTTTTCCCGCACACTTTAGCAGTTGTGTATTCTTCTCTTACACCCATTTGCTCCCATATTTATAGAGTTGATAAGGAAATATTGAAGCAAATAAATCTAAAGCTTGTTAAGCGGAAGCGAAAGAAGAAGAAGGTGCGTAAGAAAAAGGCTTAGGGATGGACTGCCACTAGGACAGTGTAAAGGAAAGGTACCCATGTACCATGGATCAGATTGCAAATATCATTTTTACTCTATGAAGACAAGCTAAAAAACGAATGTTAAGAAAAAAATTCCAAATAGTTTTCCCAGAGGGGGAAATATAAGTACACAAAAGGGGGGTATATTCATTTTCTAACAAAGTTTAACTAAAGGCAAAACGAAAAAAAAAAAAAAAAAAAAAAAAAAGTAAGAGAGATTATTCCATAAGGCTAAACGGTTATTCATTAAAGGTGGCCACTAATTCACTGAATCCTAATTAGTGTTTCTCCCAGCCTTATGTACTTCTTCCTTTTTTTGGACCTGTATGTTTTCCTTTTCATGTTGGTTTGCCATGTCCTCTTTGCGAGCAAAACGCCTGAAAAAAAATGGAAGCAACGGGAAATTCATCACAACATAAGTAAGATTAATTCTTTAAAAGTGAAAAATAAACAACCATCGGATGTACATGCATCCGCCTAAGTAGGTATTTGCATATTTACACTTATCATGGAATCCCCTTCATACATACGTTCAAAATTGTGATGTCATGTCACATTTCGTTGTACTTTATCATTTTCTTACCACTTAGCGTCAAAAAACTCCTTCTGATGTACTTCGTGAGGGCCAAATCGAAAGAAACAAACATATTTCCCCTATTATTTCATACACAGCATAAGCAATTTATCTGACAAATATCTTTTCACAATCACATGAAGGGTGTGAATGGAAACGCGTTCCTCTACTTGCCTCATTTCCACGCCTTCCAATGGGTACATTTCCCTGTGTTATTTTGTATAAGGAAATACAAAAAAAAAAAAAAAAAAAAAAAAATCATGCACACTTAAAAAAAAATGAATTAACAAAAAATTACAGTATTATTTCATGCGCTTAATAAAAAAGGAATCCCTGTTCATAGCCACATTAAGCATAACGTCGCTACCCATATGCGCAACATGGCACCACGGGCGCATATGTAGTAAAGTGGTTTTCCGTTTGTGGCAACATTGACGAATGATGCTCTAGCGCAAGCATTTGATGGACGCAATACCTAAAAATGTTAAAACATGTAAAAAAAAAAAAAAACCACCTTGGTAGAAAAAAAAATTCCCAGCGTGAATCGCCCAACTGGATCACTTCCTTACCGTGGGTCATTCGACACCACTCTCCCTTTCGACGTAAAAATGCACATTCTGTAAGGGAAAAAAAGAAAAAAGAAAAAGCGCATTTGTACTCATCCCAATATGTAGAGAATGAACATCTTCCTCCATTAGGCAACTTATTCTGTCCGTTCATCGTCCTTCCGACTGCCTCTGCTTCTTATAATGGATGACAAGGAAAACACAACCTTCGACTGCGACATTTTGATATGTGGCAGTAGCCTACAGAACACTTTGCTGGCAGCCTACTTTTCCATTAACAACTACAAAGTGATAAATATTGACAAAAATCCATTCTATGGTGATGTGAACTGTTCCTTAAATTTCAACCAATTTCAAGATGAAAAATGTCGGTTCAAGAATTTTTACGACGAATATTTTCCTTTATCACCCAGAAGAAATGGTAACGACGTAGAAAGAATACAAAATCTCAAACAAATAGTTCACAGTTATTTCCAAATAAATAATAACAAATTTAATATAGATCTTAACCCCAAAATTTTATACAACGACAGCAACATCGAGGAATTGTTGATTACGTTAAAAGCACATATATACATTACTTTTGTGGGAGTGCAATACTTTTACATGACCTACCATAAGGCTAGCTACAACACATTGGTAGAACAAACAGATATGCACAATGTAAAAATTCCAGGAAATGCCCCCCAAAATATATGCGCGAATAAAGGGGTACACATACCCAACACAACTCATATACAGAACCTGAAGAATAGTAGTAATAATAATAATCATGAGGACGAAAACGATTTAATTGTGTTAAAAATTCCTCTAAACAAGACGCAGGTCTTCCTTGACAAAAACCTGAGTCTCATTGAAAAAAGAATGATCATGAATTTTATTCACAAGAATATTATTCACGATAAGAATTACACCTTCTCCAATCTTTCCAATTACAATTTTGTAAAGAAGGCAAATGTAACGGAACAGGTGGTTACACTACAGAGTAGCATTCTCACAGTCACCAAAAATAATTGGGGAGATTCAGACAGGTACGATCTTCCTGGGGACAAGAAAAGTGAAAATCAAATTGGAAACATCCCACGCGAGAGAGAGGAATCAGAAAATATACCGCAGGCAAATCATGCTGACCGTGCCAACCATGACAACCACAACAACCATGACAACCATGACAACCGCCAACACAACCCACACAACCATGCCAATTGCGCGGACCACCCCGAAGAAAACGCAAATGCCAGAATTGAGGATTACCTCCAATCGTACAACATCTCAGGAAAACTCACAGACTACGTCATGTACGGAATAGGTCTCTTCGATCTAGAAATGGAGCACTGCAATAATAGTGACATTCCCGAATATTACCTGACCGGATATACCAAAGCTAAACGCTTTATTATAAATAAAATGGAGTTTCTCAAACGGCTACATATTTTAGTCAACTCATTAAATAAATTCAAACACCAAAACCTGTGCGATAGTGCTTTTATCTATCCGTCCTATGGGCAGAACGACATTATCTATGCCATATCACGAGTGGCTTGTCTAAACAATTCCGTTTACATGATTAACAGAAAAATAGACGACATAATTTTTTCTCCTTTCTGTGATTACGGAGAGGAAATTATAAAGAATGATAATATGGCTCCCTTGTCTAACTCCGTAAAAATAGACTCAATCGTACTAGACAATGGACATATAATTAGACCAAAATTTGTTATATCATCCGGGTCTAATATAAATTTCTACGAAATGAAGAAACACCTTTTTTGCAAAAAAAATAGTAAAAAGGTGAAAACGCTTATCAAAACAAATAGGCTCGTTGTCCTAAGTACCTATTCACTTATTGGAAAAAATGGCTTATCCTTTTATATACACAAACATCCAAAATTAGGGCACCCAGAAAAAAGGAAGATAAATAATTTGACAAATTCTGTACATATTTTACAGTTAGATTATAATAGTGGGAGCTGTCCCCCGGGTTTTTTCTTGACATACTTTACCTACCTAGAAATTGTGAAGGAGCCAATTGAATCTACAGGCATTCCAAACAATTTGAAGGAGGAAAAGGCAGACGGTCACAATTCTGTAAAAAACAAACACACCCCAATTGATCATAAATCACCAGGTTTCTACTTCCTATTTGATGTTTTAAAATTGTTTGTTAAAAAACACAAGGACAGTAGTATCCCACCTGCAGATTTCCACTTACCTGTCAATATTCCCTTTAATGAAAATTTCCACAGCGAACTTGTGAAATTTCTCAGGATCCAGGAAACAGAGGAGCGGTCTCAGTCAGGGAAAACTGAGAAAAGAGAATCCCCTAATGAAGAAAATGCAAAAATAGTGGAACAAACAAATGATCTCCCCTTAAGGGAAAATACCCCCAATGGCGAACACAAACTGAATTGCCACAATGAGGAACAGGCACCGGGAGACCAGAAGGGGGAAGGCACGACAGGCCAAGAGAAAACCAAACGTTCCAACGTCGAAAGAGAATCCTTCGTAAAAACATTTAACGATTTATTAATCAAAGAAGGAGTTATTTATTGCGCATACTATGAATATGAACCAACAGTGTACAGGAAGGACACTGTCAAAATGATTAACCAAAATGCACAACACTACAAAAAGATATTCGAGAGTATTGAAGAGAAGATTAAGGAAGAGCAAGCACATATTCGCCAGGATGAAGCGAACGAATTGGATAAGGCCAATCCAAGTGAGAGCGACTGTTGCAACACCGTTGACAGTGGACAACACGTTATTAATAGTGATTTAACTGGAAAAAAAAATAACCAACGTGAAAAACACAATCATGAAGACAAGAACACTTACACCCCTTCCCACAGTTATAAGCGTATCGAGCTGGAAGAGAACAAACATATTTGCAACTTACTTTTTACAAACGATACGCACAACTATCCGATATACCCCTTGGTTGAAGACGTATCTACATTCTTTTACATTATTAACAAAATACATAGAACGTTTATTTCTTCTAATGGTAGCCAAACCATATATGATAACTTTGGTGATAAAATTAAGATGCTTTTTAGCGATATCAACATGTCTACTTGATTCGGCAAATACACATCGTCACGGAAGTAAAAATTCCTTCTTCCATTTATGTCTGCCGTTTTTCTTTAATTTCCAACTTATATTTCTTTTTCTTTTATTATTATTTTTTTTTTTTTGGCATCTACACTTTGGCGAGTTTTTAAACATGCGTAAAGATATGCACTTATACAGGTACCTGTATATGTATATATATAGTCATGTATAAATTTATTGCTTTACTTAAAATTGGCGTCTCTACTTATGCATACATTTAAAAAAAAAAAAAGTTAAATAAATAGCTTATACCTCATAATTTATAAAAAATTTGCTTTTTCCTATTGAAAAAAAAACTGTTTTTTTTTTTTTTTTTTTTTTATCATATCAGATGTTCATCTACTTGACCGCTTCTTCTTCTCCACTTTTTTCGATTATTTATTTATTTATTTGTATTTTTTTTTTTTTTTTTTTTTGTTTTTTCTCCTATTTTGTAAAACAAGTAGAAAAACTCACAGCACACACTTCACCATAACACAGAATGCGATTGTACAGTATGCACATACATATACATGTGAGCTAATATGCATACACACAAACATATATATATGTTATATAAGATATATATGGGCGTGCGTACACATATACAGCCTCATATATATATATAGAGACTGCACAATGAATTCACTGGTTGTATTCCCCATGCGGCTGCGTCGTTACATTTCAGTTGGCATTCATTTTTTCTTGTCTCTTGACATTCTATCCATGTCGTCCATTTTGTGGGAATCATCCTTTCCTCCGCTTCTTTTGCAATCCTTAACGCTGATCTTGCTGTGGTAGCTATAATCAGGCCTACGGAGTGCAAGAAAAAAAAAAAAAAAAAAAAAAAAGAAGATGAAAAAATGTATAAAGTACGTTTACCGATGAGGGTATAAAATATACATGCTCAAATAGACATACACACAACTCTAGAGCAAGAACTAGACGCACGGCTAATGAAGAGCTCTATGCGATATCATTTCTTGTTGCTTTACTTGAGACTAAGGATGATTATGCATATGGTCAGGAGCAATATGTGGGTCAGGTTGTACTCGAAGGTCTTCATGGGATGGGGGAAAAAAACAGAATGCGTTTAATTAGTTAAATAATTAAAAAAAAATCATTTTCATACATATATGTACATATGTACATATGTACATATATACACAGTGTTCTACGTGCATGCTAACTCGTATGCAACAAGCTTCTTCTTTTTTGTTGTTTTGCTTTTTTTTTATGTTTGCTCTTTTACTTTGTATTTATTCGTTTCTACGTTTCTTACCTTGAATGGAAATATACGTGACAGCACCATGCTCACTTTGTTGTTAAGTAATTTCGCTTCGAATGATAAAACGAAAAATTCTGAAAACATGTAGAGGAATGCTGCCGAAGTGACCATAGCAAATAGGGATAGTACGGCACCTGTGGAAGGGGGCGGAATATACGTAAAAAGAGTACGTAAAAAGGGTACGTAAAAAGAGTACGTAAAAAGGGTACGTAAAAAGGGTACGTAAAAAGTGTGAGGACAGTTTCTCATATGGGAGAGTGGCGCGGAAGAGTGTAATCCGGTATGTTGGCTCGCGCATAATCATGAAGAACACTTTCTTTTAAGGGGGATGATCGTTTTCACCATTTTAACACTCGTTCTAATATATATACACATTGTTATACAACACAATTATATAGCATCGTGCAACACAAAAAATATACAATTATAACGAACAGGTTGATAAAATATGTACATGTGTCAAACGAATGTGAACTTTGTGCTGATAAAAGGGCAGAAATTGAGATGAGGAATTACTTCAAACATTGATAAATTCGTACAATCATATGATAACACGTATATGTGCAACACTGTTTACAAATGTATGTACGCGCGTACGCATATGTACAAATTCAAGCTAAGCATATTTCCTCTTTAAGCGTTCTTACTATCTAAAAATCTTGATGGCTGGATGGAGGACCCCATTTTCTTGTTGTATTTGTAAAAGAGAAGTAGAGGATGCAAAGAATGGCAAAATGTTTTAACCAAAATGTAAATAAATTAAACTTCTTACTATCGTTAATTCGGCTTTTCAGCTTTTTCTTTCTTTTTTTTTTTCCTTTCGTATGTAAAATTTAAAAGGATAAATCTTTGGATTTAAAGAAATATGAGAAGAAAAAAACTTGGTTTCTTTTTTACAATATGAAAAAGCAAAGCGAAAGAAAAAGTATGTCACATATTTACTCACAAAATGATAAAACATACAAACGAGTATGCATACTATGTTTTTTTTTTTTTAAAGCAAAAGAGAAAAATGTATTTATTATGAATTTTTTTTTTTATTTCTTAAAAATTATTATTGTATGCAATATTATGGCAAAAAAAAAAAAAAAAAAAAAAAAAAATTATATGTATACTCAATGATGCATATATGCTTAAGAAATCCTTTCTTATCGTAACCGTTTAAGGATTGGATGCGTTATGGCAAAGCATGACACTGCAATCTCGCTTGGGAGAAGCAAGAAAAAAAAAAATACAAGTTTTACGCACGAACAATTTTCGCAAAATTAAATGTTTACGGAAAAAAAAATTGGTGCTGAAGTCATAGCATGGTATATCTTGTTATGCCATGTATAAATAATATATCATGGCTTATGCTAACTTTTAAACTTCTAGTACTAATTAAAATTGTGCCAACTGAACAAATATATGCATGTCAGGATAAAAAGGTAAATATGCCTCTTCATGAGTTAAAAAATTGGCCTTTTACGTTCACGAATTTTGTAATTCCTCACTGAGCCGTTCACAGATTGGCAGATTAGCAGATTGCCATTCACCCGATTTATTAAACGACTTACAGATTAGCACCGTAGCGGCTTGCCCCGTTCATCGTCCAAATGGGCAATACAGCATCGCAGGTGAACATTTAAACGCTGCGCCTTTTGCACATGAGCAGAAATGCTTTCAAGTTTAAAAACAAAGTGAACAAAGGTGAGTTAAAAAGAATTGTCATGTACACGTTTGCAAGTTTTTATAATCATTACTCGCACTACGATTTGTGCACATGAACGTAAATTATTTTTTCGTAACTTGATAACTAGATCAAATGCAACCTGTAGATAACAGGAAAAATAAAATACATACGAATGGTGTTAAATGCGTCAAACACGTAAAACGTGTCAAAAGTGTTAAGCGTGCCAAACGTGTTAAGGGGGAAATGCCTTATAAACACATTTGGTGTTAAAACCATTACGAGGAGAAAAGAAAAAAATAAAAATGCATTCACACACAGATATTCTCTTTTCCGCAAGTGTGAGAAAAATTAATAAGCAATTCGTGAAAAAAACATTCTGTTCATCAACCAAATTTTGCAAAAATGTAAAGTATGCAACCGCTTTGACAGAACTGAACAGTTTGCAAAATTTGAATCGTTTTTATATCCCCCCAAAGCATAGCATCTTCCTGATGCAAAAGAGCCCCATTTCAGAACAAATAATAATCGATTCAATACGAAAAGCCCAAAATGAACTAGATAGGGGCTCTCTGTATTCACTACAAGAGGTAAACTCGTTTAACCAAACGAATTTCATCATGTATTTGAGCATAAGCTGAAGCATATGCCTGTATGTGTGTGTGGAGGGTTGTGCATGCGTACGTACCATTGTACGTATGTACACATTTATGTGGGATATTTGTATGCGTGGAGAAAACTCCAATCATACACCTTCCCATGGAACAATTGCTTCCGATTTGAGTTTGAGAAAACATGGCGTAGCACATGAGCATTTCGCATATGCCTTATGGTCATAACCCTGCAGTTTACGTGCTGTACATTTGGGCGGAGCGTATATGGCATACTTGGCCGACTAAAGATAAGATACTTGTAGTATTTTCGCTAACACACAATCGTATCGTACGATAGTGACATGCGCACCTTCTTTTGGCCAGTTCACCGTTCCAGTTTTAGCACGCCTTTTTTACATTACATGAGGTTGCTATTTGTTACTGTATCAGTGTGCCATTTTTTTTTTTTTTCTTGCGCACTTTCTTTTTTGACCAACCGCGCCAATCATTTTATTTCTCCCCTTCACACACCTTTACCACCCAGTTATTCAATAGCAATGGTAACTGCCTGAATGAAGAAAAAAAGGCCAAAGTCCGAAAGGCCCTTGATGAATTAAATGCTCTGCTAACTGTTAAGTCGAATTTAACGGAGGAGAAAATTCAAGTACACAGAAATGCGCATATACACACTATGACGTTATAAGGCGTTTCGAACGCACATGTTGCAATTGCTCATCCTAATTTGGCGTGCCTGCTCCATGCGTTCATTTTTTTTTTTTGTTTTTTTTATCTTTAATTATCCATTCCCTCCGAATCTTCAACACTCAGCAATTATTCCAGTACGCATTCCTTTTCATTCATTTCACATTCTTCCATTTGTAGATATTAACGGAAAGTAATTCCGACGGGTATAAAAATAAAGAAATTTTGGGTCTATTCATCACGGGTTTTTTCTTTGCCATCGGTTCAGTCACCCACTCTGTTTTTTATTTGGTTCGGGGAGAGACACATAATGAAATAATGAGCTACGTAAAAATGTGCACACGACGGTGTATTTTATGAGTGTACACATATAAACATATACGAATGAGTGTAGGCATACGCGCATGTACTCCTATGTATTCAAAATTATGTAGTGTACTATTCTTCTGTTATTTCACTAGAGGATGTAACAATTTTCCGTTTTTTTTTTTTTTTTTTTTTCCCCTCCCAAAGGTGAGTGTCTACGGTCTTTATGTACTTCATAAAGCCTCCAAGGAGAATGATGGCAAAATTTACGTTGAAAGGAAATTAAATGAAAATAAGGATAAATTGTTAAGGAATAAAAAAAATATACAAACCATTTTGTCCGCGCTGGAGCAGGATTTGATAAAAGAAAAATAGGAGCAAAAAATATATATATATATATATATACATATATATATATACATATACATATATGTGGAAGCAAAAAATCCCTCTTTATCCCTTCACGTTATTTTCCACTTTTTGCAAAGCTTCAATATTCCATAATTTGCAGAAGACTTTGTTTTGTGAGCACCGTGTACGCGAATAGCTTAATTTAAAGTATGCATTTAAAACTGCCATGTGGTTTCCACATTTAATTATCGCCGAAAATATTTTTTCCTCTTTTTCTTTTTTATTCACCTCTCGCCGCTGCGCAGGCGGCGCACACGAGAGAATAGCCTTTAATAGACTCTCCTGCTGTAATTTTTCGCGCACCTCTTTTTTTTTCATTTTGTTAAATTTCATTCCGATGTGCCTACCCATGTTTACTCAAAAGGGAAATGTGATTCATCTGTCCATTGCACCCATGTAAAAATACAATAGTTATACTTGTCCTAATTTTTTGTCATCTTTTATTTACCCCCCGATAAGTCATTCCCAATATTACCTAAAGCGTAAAACTTTACATTCTTATTGTATACCCTCTCAAACGTAAGCAGTAAAAAAAAAAAAAAAAATTTCTAAATCAACTCTGATCGAAATACATAAAAAATTATGAAGGGCAAAAATGCTATTTCCAATTCTAGTCAGAAAAAATCCCCCCCCAAAAAAAAAGACAGTGAAAAAAATGAACATGGACGAAAGGAACATTTAAAAAAAAAAAATGATATGAGTAAAAAAAAGGTTGAAATGGACAGTAAAAACAAATTGGAAAAAGTAGACTCCAAAATTAAAAACGAAATTGATGTGAAAAGCAAAAATGAAAGAGATAATGATGAAAAAAAAAAAACAACAAATGAAACAAAAAAAAAAAACGAAAATGATACGAGAGTAAAAGGTGCAAGTGCTGATAAAAAGCAACACCCCTTGAAGAATAGAACTCCGTCCGACTTAGGTGTCATATACAAGGAAACGGAGAATTTTGCCGATGCCAAGGCGCATCCGAAAAATGCTAATTTGTTAATAAGGTTAACTCTTACTAATGCTTACGCACGATAGCACAGATAGGCAAAGAAAGTACTTATGCATGTTGTAACATGAACGAAATATAGGCAACCCCTCTACATAGGATCGTGGGGCTAGATTCGTAAGGCATGTATCTGTATATATGTCAAGGGGAAGTCAATTACCAAAGGAGCGCTCCAACGGAAATACGTCTTCACCAAATGGGAGGAATCACCATGTGATACTCCAATAGTTGAATTCCCCAATTTTACATTCCTCATGTTTTTCTCCATTCAGCGCCATAAAAGTAGACTTAGAAGAAAATGTCAAAGGTTTTATGGGGCTAAATTTCTGCAACGATTTCAGTACCCTTATTTTTAAGAGCTCGCAATCTGTCTGCATAAATAAAAATTACTTCATCTCCCTCGCGCAAAAGTACCTGACAACGGATGAGTCTCTCTCAATCAAGAACGCCCTAATAGTAAGAGCGTCGGTTTGCACGCACACATGTGTGTGCATTAGGGCGTCATCTAAAAATGTTCATTGCTTTGGCTGATAAGCGTACACCTACACCTATATATATATACATATAATACCACGCCTGAGACCCCCCTTACGACCACACTTGCACTTGCATCTCAAAAAGTACCCCGAATTGGCCCCTACACCATTTGGCGAATGATGCTCATCTTTTCAGGAATACAAATTGGACGATGTATTAATTTTCAAAGATTTGAAAAAATACTACAAAGGAAATCACGCCGTGGTTGTCGACGAGGAAATATTTTCCTACTTCCTCCAGGTGCAGCCCTTCTTTTCCCTCTGCGCCAAGTGTCCCTAACCGGCCCCATTACAGATGTTTATTTGCTAGAAAATATTCTTCTGCTTCACCTCCCCCGCAGAAGGGCAAACACCCCACCGATCCGTCCCAGGACCAAAATGGAGTGAACAAACAAGAGCTAAGCTGCGTCTTCATAAAGCCCAAGAAATACTTTTCGTTGTACAAGCAACAAATTGAAGAGGAAATAAAGTCAACCAAAGTCACAGAAAATAGGAAGAAATTCAAAAAGTGTCTCTACATCAGCAAAAGGAACAATGTGGGAGCCGAGGTTCAGTTTACTCAGTATGATCATTTCATCCCGATCAACGGAAACGAACTGGTAACAAAAAAAAAAAAAAAAAAAAAAAATTATAAAAAAAAAAAACGAACGGATAGCTTAACGGACGAAACCCTGAATAAATGTGTTAATATTATTCACATAAGACAGTTAGAACCACTTTTTACCCACCCTTCCACCTTGTTAACCTTCACCCTGTAGACAACTTCAATGGTGCAGGCGAAAACGCTAGATTTTTTCTCAAACAATTCCATCATCCATGAGGAAAAGCATTGCCAGACGTACAAGGCAGTTTACAAAAATTTAGGAGTTCAGTACAACATTGATTTTTTAAAGAAAAAAAAGGAAGAAATATTCAGATCCGATAATCTGCAGAAATTTCTTCATAAGCTTTTCCCCATCATGGAAAAATGCCTAATTGAAAATAGCCTAATTACGGAAACGAATGGACAACCCAATTCTCAAAACTTTGACATACAATCCTTCAGACATGCCAAAAAATTAAACAAAATATTTATATATACAGATGTGAAATATACAACGGATAAAGTAGTTTTGTTCACGCTGTACTTGTCCTTAATAAACTACCTTATCTTTATTATATATGTCAATAATTACAAAAATGATAATTTTATCGAAGGAGTAAATACGGACAGCTACATCCTCATTTGGTCCTACTCCAACTACATTAACCCGCTTTACGCCTTGATATCTCCCTACGTAATCCAAATGAGCACTGTACATTCGGAGAGTATTTCACAGGCTTTCTCCAAAGTTCTTGTGACCAATAAAGTAGAGCAAAAACTGGGAGGACTAACCGAATGGTACCGCCCTAGATGATACGCCAGATGTACTCCTCCTCACAATTCAAAATAATTATTCCCCCCTTTCAGCAAATTTCCAGTGCCGCTGTGAACGAAAAGGGCTACGATGTCGTCATTGCGGGATGTAGCAACGGACTGGTTAGAAATCGTCTAGTTCAACAAATAGAACAACACATGATCGCTCATAGAACAACACATGATCAGTCATCACTCATAAATATCTTTTCGAACACGTTCCTACTGCTTCGATACCCTATATTTTATCAACCCCCCCCAAAAAAAAAAAAAAAAAAACCTTCTCCTCGCACAGCTAGTCGTTTGGAAGCTCCCCCCCAATTTTCAAGGAAGACCCCTTTTAGATTCCAAAATAAGTAAAAAAATGCATGCATGTCTATATTTTGATAAGTATGCGTAGAAGAAGATTATATGTCTACCTCACTGCCACTACTTTAACCTATACCCTCCACACACACACACAAACACCCTAATTACCTATTTAGATGAAAAAACTGTAGACATAGAGCCCTATATATTTAGTAGCATAGAGCACTCACACAAAAGGGAAGTGACATCTCTCCTACTTCTGAACGACAAAAACTTAATCATAGGTGAAAAAAAAATATCTATTAACAATCAGAAGAATTCCCATTTGTTGATCTCCATCTCAGGTGAGCTCTCCTTTGTCCTCTTTGCAATACGGGCGTGGAAATGCATGAATTGAAACACGCACATATGTATGCATATATTTTTTCATTGTTTGTAACCTTCCATGTATGCCTGGGTGGATGAATCACCAACGCGTGATTCCTCGTCGTTACCCCCCATACATGCATGCATACACACTAATATTCTCCTTAGTCGACGGGACGATACTCCTTTGGGACGCCACAAACATAGAAATAATCCAAGTAAAAGTTAGCGCAAAGAAGAAAGAGAAAGAGTTAGTTGATGAGCTATACAGCTTCAAGCCTCTGTTCAAAATTAATTCTACCAGACCCAACACAGGTAACAGCCTACCCCCCCCGCGGGACATCACTTAAGCATGTATCAGCGTCTCCTATCCCATTAGCCACCAAGTACAAAAGCGCATGTTTAAGAGTAAGCACAATTCCAGTATCACACTCCGCCTTACAAAATATCATTTGTCCTACTGCATTCCTCGCAGAATACTCATTAGGCTTCACATACTTCCATTTTATGGAATTAAATTGCAACATCTCCTCTTTCTTCGCCTTTTCGGTAATATATTTATTATCCGTTTGTTGACGCATGTAATTTCAACAGAATATTTGTACCCTTTCCTTGTTCTTAATTTTGGCTATCATTACATTGCCATTGTTACTGCTTCGTCTTTTAACGGATCTCCCTTCTGTCAAGCAACTACGAATACGATTGCAATTGTGGCTGTAGTTACGACTAAAGCTGAGGCCAAGTTGTATCTCCACCTCTCTGTGCAATTTCCTCTGCACCAGGTTCCATGTTCGGCACTTCACCTTTACAGGAAGAAGGAGAATACGTAGTTGGAAACATATACGGATGCATGCAGAAGGAAAAAAATTATTCCATCATACACAAAATAAACGATGTGAGCAAAGAAAAAATGCAAATAAAATCACATAGATAATACGTTTCATCATTTGTATTTTTCCATCATTCTACACGTCTGTATAGAAATTCGTTCACAACCTAGTCATCTAAAATAATGCCCATGCAATTTATCCATATTAAGTGTACACATCACAGAGGCATTTTTTTTCTTACATTTCCTCAAACGGGAGAAATCCAAAACTTCACTACCTTTTTTTTTTTTTCATCTATTTTGATTATTTTTCCCTCTCCCACTAAAGGACTACAAAAGCTTCAAGACACTCATATGTGTGAGAAGAAATAACATCATAAAATATTTGATTCTAACCTTAACGGATACAAATTTTTCATTGTGGAAAGAAAATGAGGAACACCCCATATATGTATCACCCAAGTAGGATAACGAGTGTTTTCTAGGTTTGCACATTCCTCTACCGTTTCGTCCTTGTTTGCCATTTTTTTTTTTTTTTTCTACGTGCTAGTTTAGTCCACCATTTGGCAAGTTTCCACATCATCACGCCGAGGAAATATAATAGTGGTGGCGGCTCAAAAATGCTCCGAATGAATCATACAACGGTGATCCCAAACACCAATCGCTAAAACAACAAAATAGCCTGCTAATGCTAATGCTGATGCTAATGCTGATGCTAATGCTGATGCTAATGCTGATGCTAATGCTAATGCACACATGCCGACCACCTCTTCTCGCAGAAGCAACGAAATATACTCCTGCTGTGAATTCAGTCAAACCAAAATAAGCGTTATATTCGTGGGAAAAATAAATGGACATATAGAAATATGGAATTTAATGGAGCAGAAGAACCACTGCATATACTCCCTATCCATCAGCAGCTACAGTTTGACATGTATTAGCATCTTCCAAAATTCTGATACTAACATCTTCAGTAGGGTGGAAAAAAAAAAAAACGCCCCAAAGTATCAGAATGAAGATTTGTCCGGAGAAAATTCGGATACATTTGTAGACACGAACGAATATTTGATGAGCAAAAATGAAGATGGTAGGAAAAGAAAAAAAAAAAAATTTTAATACACGAAATTAGTATACAGTTATATCCATCTGAAAAAAACGCATAATATAATCGTCCCATTTCTACACCTTTGCATACCTTGATATTTTTAAAAGACACTAACTTGGTATTAGCCCTTTCCAAGGGTTCAAAATTATTTGCGTTGTGGAGTCATTTGAATTGGCATAACTTCCATTGTGCAACTTTACGTATGCGTAGATTCATATAATCAATTCGTGTATTGACATATGCCCCGCCTCCATTCCACTTCAAGACATGTACAAGTACTCATATAACAAGATTATCATTGGCGACTCTAGCGGTTGTGTCTTTGTTTATGAAATGGAAGAGAATCTTCTAAACTCGGTAATTTATTTTGGCATACATCCACTATGCGTACAGATGGGAAGGGAACCTGCCTCTGCACATACATATGTACATATACATATACATATATACATATATATACATATACATATATACATATACATACATATATATACATATACATAACCCCCCCCCTTGTCGTTGCGGGGATGTGCTTTGCAGACCAAGGAAGAGATCGACGAATTTTTGCGATGGGTTGAAAACAAGATATACGTGAACAAGGAAAAAGTGAAGAGGCAGTTCCAGCTTTGCGAGGTGAGAATCGCCGTTGCGCCGCTTCATCCCTTTGCCACTTCTTTTAATTCCCCCTTTCCACCTTACACGCGTGCAAATGAAAATATTTCACTTTGAAATGTGCTTTAAAATTTAAAAAATGTTTGTAGGAGAGGGAAAAACTTCTGAAGAAGGAGGAGCAAAACGTAAGTTACATATACACGTGTATATATATTTATACATACACATAGGCGCGCCCCATACAATTGCATGATTAAAAAAGAAAAAAAAAAGTGGAGGATGGGGGGGGATAAAACAGCATGGCATAAGCAGATGAACAAAGCATGATGCACAACGCATGAGAATAATACACTGCAGATAGCGTTGCTCAAATTGTTTCACATAAATAATGTATCTAATTCTCGATTTTGCCACTTCATCTTTTCTCCTTTTTCTCATCTCTTTTCTGTATTCACCTTTTCCGTTTTCGCCTTTTCCGTTTTCGCCTTTTCCGTTTTCACCTTTTCTCTTTCCACTTTTTATTCTCCACCTCCTGCACCCCTCCCATTTTAATACCTTCACCCTCTTTTCCTCTTGGCCCCACTTTCCAAATAGACAAATGAAAGGAAAGAACAACTGAAAAATAAACTGGATGAAGATTACAAAAACGCACTGGAAAAGTACAGAGAATATTTACTGGGGGATAAATTATAAAAAAGGGAACGACCAAGGAGTCCCCAAATGGTTTGAACTCTTAAATTTCTTTTCCTTTTTTTCTTTTTTTTTTTTTTTTTTTTATCTTCCGTTTTGATTGGCAAACCGAGTTGTGACATCAGAATTGTGCATCATGGAGCGGGGGATCATCACACCGGTGGAACCGCAGAATAGTCGCTTCACAAAGGGAACCATCTTCCGCCCTACTTTTTACACACATACATGGAGACATATTTTATTGCCCTATTTGATCCTTTATGTGCTCAACCAGCTTTTGCTTTATCCACTTCTTGTCATGTGGTTTGTACGTCCACGAAGGTTGATGGAATCTGCCAAAAAAAAAAAAAAAAAAAAAAAAAAAAAACGTTACGACATTTTATCTTTATAAATGTAGAAAAGCATTTTTCCAAACGCTCATTCTATAGCCATCGCGCTAGATGAAGTGCCCTTCTATCTCGCTTTTAACAAAATTGTCTACGAGAATGAGGAGCGATCAATATATTGACTATTCCTTTTTCATTATCGTTCCTCTCAACTCATTTTTTTTTTTTTTTTTTTTTTCCTCTCTCTCTCCTTTCCTCTTAACACTAACAGCATCAAGGTCATCTTTTGTATGTTGTCAATGTACAAAAACAAATCGTTCATGTTGTAGGTTATTCTTTGCACAGTGGGGTCATTCTCTTTTATGGCCTGTTCGTATAATTGGCAAATTCCTGAAAAAAAAAAAATGTACATTTACATCCATTTTTATAAGCACAGCATTTGTGCAAAACTTTTTATAATTGCTAGACCAGACGCACACGGATGCAGTCATGGGGATCTACATATACACCTAACTAAACTGCTACACACAGAGATTAACATCGCAATCGCCGTGGAATTGTTAAAACGTGTTAATCCTATGCGTTTTTTTTTTTTTTTTTTTGCTCATTTGTTCTTATAACGGCGCCTTTTACAAGCCTATCTGTTCTGTGGCTACTAACCATTTAGGGCCAACTTCAACGAATTGTATTCAACAAATGTTCTACTTTCTATTTTCCTTGAGAACTGAACCAGGAGCACAACATCACTATAGTTGGAACTCATTTTCCTTTATCTCCTTTTTTTTTAATCGAAAAAAATGTAGCTATTATGCCAGAAGGTATATTTAAAAAAAAAAAAAAAATTCTTTCTTATTCTCTTTTAAAATTTTGTAGCTTTTCTATAATTACGTTTTTTCTCTATTATTCCTTTTGGGGGAATTTCTTTTTTCTTTTGTACGTTTCCTTGTTCCTTTATTTGTCCCTCTTTAATGGAAAAAAAAAAAAAAAAAAAAAAAAAAAATGTTGCTCTATCGTAAGGGAAAATGCCGAACAGTAATTTTAATTAACTACTTGTTCTTCTCGTGCCATCACAATTTGCTATACATATATGCGTACACGTTCATATGAATGGCGGGTGCAGAAGTGCCCGCAAAGGCGCTCTTCAACAATTTTGCCGATACAATACTACATACTAATTGTGTATAGTATTTATTATTATTATTATTTATTTATTTATTATTATTATTATTTATTTATTTATTATTTTTTTTTTTTTTTGTGCAAATAATGGCAGTCCATCAACAACTGCTTAAGCGTACAAACTTTATAAAACATTCTGCACTTTCTTTTTTTTTCCAAAAATTTCTTCCCTTCATCAATGTTGCGAGTTAAAGTGGTAAAGCTACAGGGGGGTTATCATATGTGGAACGCAAAGGTAACATCTTTGGAAAAGCAAAATCATTCGAAGGAACACATGTGGCATGGGAGGGGGCTTCATCTATGCACGTGTTCGTATAAAGTACCCCCTTACCCATCACGACGGTGTGGCACACGCCATGGGATTCTCTATAACATGACTGTTAATTCCCAATGCAAATGCAAATGCAAATGCAAATACAAATGCAAATACAAATGCAAATACAAATGCAAATGCAAATGTGCGGGAGGTAAAAGAAAAAATGGGGTTAAATGGCACCATACCTCAGTTGCATAGTCAAAAACAGCTACAGCACATCGACTAATAAGGAAAATACAAAGATATATTTTTGCGGCGTGTCCCATGTAGTTCACACCAGCCAAAAAAAGTCAGCACTTGGTCCTACTTTTGCCGAATCGTTGAAACAAAAAAATGTAATATGAGCAAAGAGTGAAATATTTTTTTTTTTTTTTTTTTCAATCTGATCACTTTTAATTATGAACACATGTGCGGATAGCACCATTCTTGTATCGTGCTCATACAGACACATTCACAAATCTACAAGCACACCCAAATAACGCAATTCGGGGAGTTTAAAAATAAAAAAAGGAAAAACAAAAAATATACAGAGTACCATCGTGAAATTCCAGAAAGAAAAAAAAACAAAAGGAAAAGAAAACGAAATTGTCCTGTATGCGGATATCACTCCATGCTATTTCCGTTTACAAATAATTTATTATTCTTCCCTTTGAAAGGGATAATGGTACCCCCAAGTGGTGGAATCCAGAAAACGCATCTTCCTATACCATGCGTACGTATATACTATTCCATTCGTACATTTATGTAGCGATGCACCTCACAGATTTGTGAAATAAAAGGAAGCAGCGTACGCTCAGCTGCTAAGCTCATTATGCGTTTGTCTTCAATTAGGTTGAATAACCATGCAATGTGCGGGATCTACATTCACAAGGACGCTTCTCCCTCTTCCCCTCCTTTGGAAAATTATACTCATATTCGTCCTTCTTTTTCTTCTTCTATTCATGAAAAATACTCACAGCGATATGCAGCTGGACATACACATGCGCACATGCATACATGTATTCCCTTTTCTTGAATTCGAAAAAAAAAAAAAATCCCCGACGAAAAAATGAAATGCCACGTCAGTACCCCTGAGAAAAGAGCTACCTGTTCTGACTTAGGAATTTCCTAAAAAGGATATGTTTATCAGCGAACTTCTTCTGCGAGGTTTTTTTCTTGTCACTAAAAGTTACATCCATGTTAGAAGATAATTTTAGCAAGCCCCCACTGTCCACCTTTTTAACTGCATCATCCTTTTTACCATGAGAAGAAATTATGTTTGTTCTACTTCCCATTTTTGGAGCATCTTTTTTATAACCGGGATCCTCAAATAGGTCGTCATCTTCGTCATTATTACCATCGTCTGTGCTTGCCAAAATACATTTTAGTAAGTTCTCCTGAATTTTCTTATTTTTATATACCAAATTTAATTTATTAAAATCGACAATATTATCACTAAGCACGTTGTATGCATAGCCCTGGTTGATGAGAAATCTCTGCCTCTTATCAGAGTAGCACATTTCTATGGTGTCTTTACTAACCAGGCTGTAGAAGAATGAGTCCGGGTCGTTAATATTTTTCTTCTCATTCGCTTTATTTTTTGGCCTAATAATTCTTCCTAACCTTTGAGCCTCCTGTCTTCTAGACGCAAAATTAAAAGATATTTGAATAACCACATTTGCAATAGGAATATCGATTGCGTTATCTCCAACTTTACTTAACAATATTGTATTAATATTAGAATCATTTTTAAACTTGTTGATGATAGCTATTCTTTCAATAGGAGATAGCTTTCCATATATAAATGGCTTGTTTAAAGTTTTCGCTATATGCAAAAGTGCGAAAATGTTGTCACTAAAAACGATTATTTTATCATTATTCTGTTCGTGATATTTTATTAAGTATTCACACATCATTAGCTTCCTCGGATTACAAGTGTACAGTCTTCTCTTAATAAAGCTATTGGACTTCAAATAGTATTTATAAAATGAACTGGGCATACTACACCATATTTCTTTGCACAAGGCTTTCGCCAAGAACCCTTTGTTTTGAAGTTCAACCCAGTTGGCTTCGTACAACTTGGGCCCAATAATCCACTGTAAATCCCTGATCAACAAATCCTCCCTTACTAGCGTTGCAGTTAGACCCAACTTACAGTGAGATTTTACTATATCGTTTATTCTTCTAAATGATGGTGCGGGGGCGAATTGCACCTCGTCAAAAACAAGTAATCCCCATTCTCTTCGCCTTATGTCATTTACAATCTTCAAACTTTGTTCGCTCCTTTTTCCCGAATATGCCAACATGGTGTATGTAGAAATCAACACCCCTGCTTCGTTAATTGGCCACAAATCGAATTTATAATCGGAAGTTAAAATTCTTATATGCCTTGGATGTATATTTGTGAAATCTTCAAACTGCTTTTTCCATTGTTCCACAGCTACTGCTGACGTCGTTAAAAAGAGGGATGATTTCTTTATAGTACTAGCAGCTGTTATTCCTGTCAAGGTTTTACCCACCCCACAAGGGAGAACAATAATACCCGATCTACTCCTCCCATTACTGAACATTTTTCGCAAAGCCTTTTCTTGGTAGTACCTAATCTGTACATGACTTTTTAAAGAGCATATTAAATTTGGGTTCTTTTTATCTCTCCTAAAATCGTATTCCATTAGTAGAGGCCTCTGCATTGTTTGCAATGCCTCCTGCTTTACCTCTTCTAATTTATCGCAGTTCACTTCAAATGAGTAAACCTCAGCTGATGTTGCTGAATTTTCGTTTAAATTTTCATTCGCATTCTTTTTCTCCTGTAGCATTAGCTGCTTTTCGCTTTCGCTTATTTTGAAGCCTGTAAAAAAAAGGGCGTACCATTTATGTTTTTTTTTTTTTTTTTTTTTTTTTTTTATGATGCAAGGTGTGAATATATTCCTTATCGAGGGAATCGTCTTCCCGTAGGATGTAAATACTCAGATGAAACACGGAAAAGTATATATTGTCCATGGGTAATAAAAAAAAAAAAAAAGTGACGGTGAAACTCCGCCTAACGATGGGAAATTTCTTATAACCCAGCTGAGCAGTGTCCAAGACGGGTGCCTCGTACGTCACATAGGTATCTTTCGCCTTCCTATCGCTTCCTGCTTCGCTTAAAAAATTGCTCTGATTATTAGGTGCCCCATTATTAGCCGCACCACCATCAGTAGCAACAGAAAGAGCTGCACCTCGACCAGATTTGTTCTCCTGAAAATTACTGTTCAACGTAAACATATTCTTAATTTTCTGATCACTGTTATTTTCACTAGAATACAATCTTGCATTTTTTATTATGCTATTCCTCAACAGATAATCCAGCTCCGATTTATTTGTAGCTTCAATGTAGTACTTGTTTTCTCGGAGTACTAATTTTGCCTTCCCAAATGATTCGGCACTTTTCGTAATATTATGTACTAACTCGTCCGGCAAAAAGTTCTTTGAAAATTTATCCAAGTTTACTAATAATTCGTCAAGGGTAACACCCACAGATATGGCTGCATATAACGAAAAAATAGTTAGCTGAAATTCGTGAATTAATTCTGGTCTACAAATTGGTTCCGCAATGGTTATGAGAAAATCCGATGCCTGTTTACTGCAACTGTTAAACATTTCTAAGTATATAAATCCGTCTGAGCAAATCCACATTGGCTTGTTCATGTGATTTTTTTTTAACTTCATGTCTTTGCTGTAATCGTGAAACCCCCTTTGTTGTATATTTATTGAATCTGTGCTAAATGGCAGATTTATCACTTTCTTGTCGAAGCGCATTTCATAGTACTCCTTCAGTTTGCTCTTCACGTTTGGGGCCAACTCCCCGTCTTCTCCCCTGTACGATGAGAAAGAGGACAGTGCCCCACCCCATGTGTATACAACACGCTTGAGTGAACAAGACACAGGTATAAGGTGACGATGAAAGTGGCATGCTCTACTGAGCGAATTTATCGGAGAAATTCTTCCAAAGGTACACTTAAAATAACAGATTGAAATATGCATGTACACACCACCTGTTCAACCGAGTGGTCGTTAAGGCAAGTTGACGACACGCCAACACAAGGCGAGACGTACTTCCCACAGACATTCAAAATGTCATCAACATTTATGCATTTATGAAAAAAAAAATTCTACATAAGAATAATACACCCACAACGCATAGGCAACAAATAAGCATCAGAACATAGACACAAATTCGAAGGACCCCATAAATGGGCAGACCAATTCAACTATGCAAAATACTACTCTCACACTTACATCTTCTTGGCAGCCTTTAGCTTGCGCCTTTTCTCAGTTCTCGCATAGTAATCCTCATTTAAAATGTCTGCTCTTTTGTGAACCCCCCTCGAATTATAATTCGTGCTGCTATGTTCACCTGAATCCTCCATCGTTAGAATAGTTTAAAATTCTTCATCTTAATTGGAAACCTGTTGTTTTGAAATACTTGCACAATTGCATTTCCTCCTTTTTCGAAATGTGGAAAAGAAAGGAAGGCCTTATGCCAAACTGCACGAGAATTAAAATCGGATAAACCCAAAAATTAAAATTTGTCAGTACTTAAAACAAAGCAATGTCGAAATTACGAACATTTGAAAGGAACATCAAAGTTGTATTAACGGCGCAAACAAATGCCAATTAACTATTCGGAACGCAAACAAATGCGTAAAGTGACATGTGGTAAAAAAAAGAAACCCTAAAGAATGACTCTCAAGGAAGAAGCCAATTTGCTTGATGATCCAATTTGTGTAGAAAAAAAATTTAAATGAATGTCCATCATTCCATTAAACAAAAAAAAAGTTGGAACATGTTTCGTCAATTCAGCGTTCCCTTAAAAATTATGTGACGCGTATATATTTATAACTGCCAAAACGTTTTGTCCTTTTTTTTTTTTTTTTTTTTATTTATTTTTTTAGCGTCAATTTTAACTATGTTAAAAATTATTCATCTCCCTTTTTGCACTTCCTGCGGATAAAATATTAAAGCTGTTTTACTCAAAACGGGCCCTTTCAAAAATGACAGAGTAAAGAGGAAAACTAAAAAAAATTGAAAAAATATGTTAAGAAGTTAACGAACAAACTTGAACACAGTGCATGCCTCTTCTTACACTGACACATGGATACCAACCGCTTCGAACATGAATGCCCGCAGAACAATTTCACTAAATTTAAAAAAAAAAAAAAAAAAAAAAAAAAAAAAATGAACAATTTTTTAATTGTTTTTTTTCTTCCTACCCGTATCAAAAAAAAAAAAAAAATATAGTTTTGCGTGTATCAAAACAAAGGATTAAGTAGATGGTGCAATGTAATACATGTTTCAAATTGGGACCAAAGGCAGCGCATTAGCACGCGCGTCCACACAAAGGATATGCAAATGCATGTACTTATTTTCCCGGCGAGCGCGCGCTATGCCACAAATATGTTCACTTTAAGGCTTAAAAATAAAGCACAGCGCGAATATATGCGCAGTTAACGCGCTATATATATATACACACACAAGTATGCAATTTTCTATAGCGCAAAAAGAACATTTTTATTTGCATAACACTTAGGAAGCTGTGCTCGTGCATGTCCTCACAAATATGTACTGTCGGGCCGTGTGATGGGATGCGCAAAAATGGCCGCTGAGTGGTAAGCAAATGGAATAAAAATAACGCACGCAGGAAAGCCAAATGACCCACGCATGAAAGCCAAATGGCCCACGCATGACAGCCAAATAGAAGACGAACAGTGGTGCCTTCCATTCGTGGTCTCCGATCCATTCTCCAGCCTTCATACAAATGCATGTCCGCATTGTGATACTTAAAAAGGGAACATAAAAATAGGAAGCCAGTTAGGAACCCACTCCTAAAAGTGACCTCGACTACACATTTCTACTTTTTCCACCCCGCGGAACTGCGGTCCAGGTTAACCCTAAATCTCCTGATTCCTTATTTCCGCCAACATCTTGATCGCCTGGTTTAAGGACTCCAAATTTTTCTTGCAGTTGTTCCTTTTCACCTTTATGGATGAACATTCATTAAATAAATTAAAAAGTTCGCTATTATGCAAATTGGAAATGAGCACCTTCTGCATGGTCTTCCTGGATGTATTAACCATGAAGTGCATGATAGCTTTTGGAACTGCATCAGCTATATGCTTTCGAACAATGTTAAAGTAGTTGTTAATTAAAGATTTTATCAGATCTATTTCTATTATTTCCTTAGAGGAGGAGGAATATTCTGGAATTATTTTTTCAGGAATCACTGGCAGAACGAAGACATTTTCTCTGCTATTGTGAATGTTCATAATTTTTGTTCCTTCTTTATTTTTGAAGGGACGCATATCGTCTTTGCCCTTCCACAGCTTGGCATCTTCCTTATACGATGGATGGTGATGCGGCGATGGGTGATTGGACGATGGGTGATTCGGCGATAGGTGATTCGGTGATGGGTGACGCGGCGATGGGTGATGGGGGTGCAGAACGGTCGAGCTGTTCATGCAATTGTTGTTGCTTCCGCTACCAGTTGGGGGGTACCCCTCCTGCAAGTCCCTTTTCGAGTGCGCCAATTTATTACTGTTGCTATGCATGTGTACCGCGTGGTCCAACTCCTCCAAGTAATCGTTGTCCTTATCGTACACATTCCTCATAAACTGCTCATTCAGGAAATCTGGATGACTGGTGTTAATGTACGATAGCTCAATTAACATCAAATTCTTTATCATTTCTTTTGTTGGGTGTAGGCAATCTTTTAATAATATTTTAACTTGCTCATTTATTGCACTCTTCAAATTGGTGAATCTTTCCATATCTGCTATTCTGCAGTTGTCAACAATTTTGATGAGCTCTTCATACACCTGATCTGCGCAACGCAAGGAGGGTTCCTTCAAACAGTTTATTAACTTCTTTATCAACGTTTCGAATGCGCTCTCTGGTACAAAAAGAGCACCCCTTGGTCCGCTAGAATTACGAATGGCTATTCTAATCTCTTCATCTGTTAATAATTCTAATGGGGAAAAATCATTTAAAGATTTTATATACCAGTCATTAAAAATGTAATGTATTCTTGCTCCTCCCTTTAGCTCATCCACTCGGTCCTTATAAAACACTTTTCCATCTATTATGTCTTGATATTGCTGAGAAAATTTAGTAATGTAGTTCACCAAAACTGCTAAATATTCAGACCGGTTCATATTATCCATGGGTTCTCCTAATTCTAGTAACTTTTCCTCCTCTATACTTTTCAAGGCATCTATTTTAGGTTTTAAAAAAGGGACCGTATTTTTAATATGTTCTATAAGAATATTATTTAACTTTTTTGCTAAATTCTTAATTCCACATTCCATAATGCATTCCATTTGGTTCGAAAGATCTAGACACTGATTAAAATATTCTTCTTCCTTTCTCAATGAATCTTCAATAGTGGTATTATCCTCCACCTCCCTCTGACTCCTACACACAACTGCCACGAACCCTTTTTTTAGTGGATACAACGAACCGCTAATCATCTTCTTCCATATTTCGGGCTTCTCCACCATGTCACATTTTGTGATAACTCCTATGGTTCTTTCATGTTTCGGATCTACACTTCTTGCCATTTTCAAACTGTCTGAATTAGCTAAGTCAATGTTAGCACAGGAAACGGCTAAAATAATGCAGTTAGGGTTTTTTATATATTTATTTACCAAATTGACAATTTGCTCCTCTACATTTTGTGGCTGATTTCCTACGGGTACCTTTGTTAACCCTGGCAAATCAATTAGGGTTAAATCTAAAACGTCGCTTTTGTGTATTTCTATAATTATTGGAGTTTCCTTAATGCACTTATTCCCCCCAGTAATTTCGTCCGTCACATCTATAAGCATATCATTTAAAATGGAAAAATCTTCCACATGTTTTTCCACTCGATTATTTTCATAGTCGGTATATGTCAACGTGCAGTAACATTCTTCTGTTTTTGAATTTGTTAACTGTATAATGATAGGTGTCCTCGTTACGATATCTTCACCCTTTGGCATAAAACTTAACCCAACAAGAGATTCCAGGAGGGAAGTCTTACCTACTGATTGCGCACCCACTACCGCGATGTGTGGCAGGCTAAGGGTCTCACTGCTGATGAACGAAGACAGCACATTTTGCAACTTGTTTACTATTGGCACTAGCTTATCCATTTTGTTCGCTGTGGGAGGGGAATTTTATCTGCGTCACACGCTGTATACGCCTAGAAACACCTCTATGTACAACACATGCGGAAGTAGTTCTCTACGCATCTGTTCCTGTAAATCTCACTTGCTCAAAAACGCACTTCCCAAATCTTCCTGTATCTCAACTAAAGTGTAGAAGTGCCCTCACGCAACGACCTACACTCTGAGCCTTCGAATAGTCCAGAGGAACACAATATTTTTTACGCCAAACTGCTTACAAACACTGGAAGGAATAAACATGCATACACATGGAATACGGGCGTACTTGGTAGTTTCCTAAATGGCGAGTAAATGAAACACATGCCGATGGCTTCGACGGACAGGCTCTTACCAAGACGTATCACGAGAATCTCAGCAACGGGGTGTAAATACCAAACACACGAATGTACACACATGCGAATATTGGAAAAGGGTATGTAGAAATGTAGAATGGAAAAAGGAGCAGAATCGCACGAATTGCTGTTAACAGAAAAAAAAAAAAAAAAAAAAAAAAAAAAAAAGTAAAGTAAAGAAATAACGAAGTAGCTAAATCCTTAAATGGCTACGTGGAGAAATGATGAAGTAATTAAGAGGTGGCATAAGGGGAGGGAGACAAAGGAAGATGAAGCTTATAGCGTATGCAACGGTATCTATACGCAACAGCAGAAAGCACAATGGAAAATGCGCATCAAAAACGGGAGTCCAAACGCTCACACTGTATCCTCCGAGGGGTCTTCCGAAATACGTACATGCTACACAGAGGTGCAAATATATACACACATATATATGTGTATATATGTGTGAAAAGGAAAAACTTCAAATTTTCCTTCTTTGTCAGTTTTAAATCCTATGCAGGAAAAACGAATACCCCTTGGTAATTTTCCTCCTATAACGCTACAAAAAAAAAAAAAAAAAATACTTCTACTATTTTACAAACTATGTAGAAATGCCGCGTTCGCTAACTCTACTGCACAACTACCGCAAAGGAAAAAAAAAAAAAAAAAAAAAAAAAAAAAAAAAAACACGCGTATATATATGCACGCACATATGGTGCTATCAACATGGTGAAACAATGTGGAAAATACTCAACAGCAGCGTCACTAAATCTGCAGCGTTTCCGTGTCGCTGTTTTTTCTCCTCTTTTTCCTCCTCCCAACATTCACAAATGGGCACACGCACATATAGGCAAGAGAGGAAGTGCGTATATCTGTTCATACATATGTATTTGCTCACTCACGCATATTTTTCCCGCGCATGTATACTCACCTGTGTGATGGACCCACCTATGCAGGTGGGCGTTCATGGAGATATACGCCTGGTCGACTCAATCGCTGCACACGACGGGTAAGGTGTACTCTGCGCGATTTTTGAAGTTGCATTAAATTTCCCGAAATACTACTTCTCCAGTTTATAAAAAAAAGACGAAAAAAAAATATACTTCTTCCATCATATAAAATGGTAAAAAGGGGATGGTGGTGCTAAAACAAAATGGAAATGTCTTAACCACTCATGCGTTATTTTGTGTATGTGCAACGAATGCATGGCGCCAATATGTTGGCAACTCCAGTTTACGCGGATTTACGCAGAGTTACGCGGATTTACGCAGAGTTACGCGGATTTACGCAGAGTTACGCGGATTTACGCAGAGTTACGCGGATTTACGCAGAGTTACGCCGATTTACGCAGAGTTACGCCGATTTACACCGATATATGCGCCTCTATGCATACTGATAAATACCACGCATATATTTTATGCATATCTATGCACATCCCTCTGTACACATTTACACATGCACGGTGAAATTGGAATACTTAATTGTATTCAAACGTCTTCATAAATAAAAAAAATTGCCTATTCATATTTTGCGCCTCATTGTTAACGATGAACTGATGAAGGCGGAAAATAAATACATAAAATGGAAAAAAAAAAAAAAAAAAAAAAAAAGGAATGCATTACTATGCTAGAATGTGAAGCAACGTCCCGCATATTAATTTAACTTTTTATTCATTCATTTTTTTTAAGAAAAAAAAAAAGGAGAAAGTCGTTGTTTATCTTCATCGTATGAACAAAAATTTTTGGACGCATTAAAAATTGGAAAACAAAAAAGTGATGTTTTTTTTTTTTATGCATATAGTTTGTTCACATTCCGATCTGCAGCGGTATTGCAATTTTTTTTTTTTTTTTTTTTTTTTTTTTTTTTTATGTGCGCCGCTTACCAACAAACGCATAGGTAAGAAATATTCCCATCATGCGATACCCGAAAAAAAAACGAAAATTCGAAATGGAACATTTGCACAAGTTAAGAAAAATGGGGACATTCAAAGTAACCAACAAAGGCGTAACGTGCAAAATGAAAACAGAAATTTAATCTGATCCTCCTACTTACCAGTTTCTACATTTCTATTTTTTTACAACTCCCCCGCGGGATAAAATGTAATAAGGAGGATATCTTTTAAGTGTCGAAGAAAGGCCGAAAAAAAAATTACCCCGTTCGATATCGCAAGTGTGAACACCAAAGGGAAACAACTTTCCTGGCAGGAGAGAAAAAAAAAAAAAAAAAAATTAATACGTAAGGAATAAATCAAATGTAGGCTTCCTTGCCCCAGTATCTTCGGTATTGTATAAGCACACACTTACGTGCATACCTTTGCAAGTAGGCCATCAAAATATACGGAGAGAAATGGTCCACATGTGCCCTAACACCGAACACGCTACTACCCAATTTGGATAGATGAAGCTTTTACAAAAATACAGAATTCTACATGTGCCAAACCAGTTTCTGAAACCCCGAAGGGTAAAAATAAGGGCCCATGGAACGGTCGCATGGGATGGATGCACGAATGCAGGAGACACCTCACTGGAGAAATGTTCGGGAAGTAGCACACCCCATAAAGGAGCGAGTTATGCCCCACCCGCGAAAAACCCTGGGCAATCCGAACTAGTCAGACAAATAAGAAAGTTCTGCAGAAAAGATGACCTGTGCAGCATATACAAATTCTGCGACCAATTTGTGCACCTTCTGAAATTGAAGCAAATTAACCAAGACGATTTTTCCATAGTAATTCACCTGTTGAGTAAAAAAAAAATACACGACAACAGTTTTTGGAGACGTATAGCCAACACAGATAATTTAAATTTCATTTTCAACATGAACTTGAAGCAAATAATTCTTACCTTCTACAGTATTGCAAATTCATACAGATACAGTAGCTTGACTTTTTTAAACGAATTTACGCATAAGTTCATATTTGTATTAAAATGCCAGAAGAAACTCCTTTCTCTTTATCGAGGAAAAAAGGTCGTACAGCAAAGGGCAAGTGACTCCCTCTCAAGAGACAGTTACCACACTTACCATGAATCGAGGCATACGCAGTTTAATCCCATCAACAATTTGATATTCCAAAAAAAGGGAACTGAAGTTAAAGCCGACAATTACGCGAATGAAGTGACACTCCCCTCCACAGAAAAGGAGAATTTCACATGGAATACGCTAATTTGCAAAAACGATTATGAAAATATTGGTCCCCTCCTTAGCAACAGGAAAAATCATTTGAATGCTTTAGATCTAACGCTAATGTGCAACACATATTCTAAACTGAACAATATAGAGAACTTGCAAAATGTAGAAGAATTAAAACAAATTATGTACAAACTTTTTCTTTATTTTTTATTTTTCAACAAAATAAATTTTAACCATCTTATTCTCTTTATGTATAGCTACACACGGATCGGAGGAAGTGTACACACCAATGTGCTACGCAAAGTGAGAAAAGTGTTACTAACCCCGCTAAATGGACTACACGAGCATGTTCACCAACTTTGTCCTGTGCACACCTTGGATGTAGGTTCATTAAACATGCTAATGAATGTACTACAAAGGGGCAATTTTAAGGACGAAAGAATTTGCAAAGAAATAATACTCTCCGTGGTTATAAATTTAAATTTGAAAAATGAGAAAAGGACCAAAATAAAGGGGTCTGTGTTAAGTGGACAAGACATTAACTGCGCCGACCGCTTCGGCTATTTTGAAGATGCGTTGGGGCATGAACCTCCATATTCCTACTCCAATAGCACCAATTACACGGAGGAAGGTACTCATCACCTTGTAACAGCATGTACACCTCAGCGGGATGACCATTTCTCGATGTTAAAAAAAAGGCAAAACCTCCTTGAACATTTTGTAAACAAGGATAATACGTACTTAGTGAAGAAGAACGACCCGCTTGTTAAATTGAAGAAGAAAGATCTGTGCTTCCTTCTCTACAACATAAATAAATTAAGAATAAAAAATTACTATAATGTGTACGATTATATAAAACAATGGCTGAGTGCTAACCTGGCAGTTATGAATGTGTACAGCTGTTGTATCATGTTGGATAGCTTAATAAATTTAAATATACTTGATAAAAAATTATTTAAAAAAATACTGACGACTTTGAAAATATTATTCGATAAAAATCACTATAACGAAAAAGATGTTACGGACATTTTCTCATGCCTATGCAAATATGACCAGAGAAGTTCCATTTATCATTTTGAAATATTCAACTTGCTACAGTCGTTATATCTTAAAGTAGAAATGAAGCTACAAAAATATAATTACATAAATTTGATTTCCATTTTCTGTTCCGCCTCTCACTTTAACATAATTTTTACAAATAATTTGCTCCAAGATTTATGCATAGACGTGCTTAATAATTTTCACTCAATGGATATAAAATTGCTTCTCCCCTTTTTATACTTTTTAAAAAGTAAAAATTATCAAATTAATATATATTTTTTTAACACAATCATGGAGAAATTCCTTTCCAAGGTAAAGGACGCGAATACCTTTTTTTACTCTTTTTATATTTTGTCTACTTTTGCTTCCGAAACCTTGCAAAAGGAGATTCCCATTTTGAACAAGTTTGCCCATTTACTGCAGCGCAATCAGAACATGCTAAATGGAGAGGAAAAATTCGCCATCGCATTACATACAATTGTAACTCCTGTGTTGATGTTAAATGAGACATTTTTCCTTTTCTGCGAAAAGGTATTTTTGGATATTTTGTGTGGAGAATCTGAGGAGCGACACATATCAACAAGGAGAAGCAAACAACGTGATACAACGCCCAATGTAAGTACCCCCCAATGGAACAACACCTTTGATCCATATTTCATGAACGATTATAATCATAACGATTTTTGTTTCAACACAAATTTGGATAGTACCGAATTGAAGGTTTTTCTTCCTTTGCTACTGTCAGATATGTATGAGAAGAAGTGCTTCCTTCTAAAAAAGGGGGACTGCTGCATAACAACGAAAGATGAAAAAAACAAACACACCAAACTGCATGGGAGCCAGATAAACACACCTAAATTGGATGTACTGTTCAGCTATATATACATCAAATTACAGAATGATGGTCTCAGTTACTTCATAAAAAATAAAATTCATTCGCTCGATCTGCAATTTTACGCAAAACAGTTGGACACTCAAAGAGTACATAAGTACACCACCATTTTTGACTCAAGCAAATATTCAAATGAAGAGGGAAAAACTAATGAGAGGACCATCCAAATTTTCAATGAAATGAAGGAACACTTCTCCAACTTGGAAGAAACTCTTTTCAATCTTATCAAAATATGTTATGAGGATTTTTTCATTTATACATTTTTTGCAAAAAAAAAGGATGAGCAATTTGTTAATTATTGGAGCCAAAAGGAACGTTGCAGTTTCGCCAATTCATTATTCATACACAGGAATGATACATTAATTATAAAATTGAAAAAAAATATGTTCATTAATTCGCTGCACATTCCGTATGTCTTAAATCCCTTTCTGTAGAACTGCAGAAATAGCCGACATCAGTGCACATGCGTTTCCATATTGGAAAATTCGTCAATTGGCTGATACATCAATTGATTCATTGCCTTCCTGCTTGCATGCTGAAATTGGCATAATAAGCATAATTAAAGGCCGAGTCCCTCAAATCGTTCATTTTTTTTTTTTTTTTTTTCTTTTTCCGCAACAAAAATTTCCCTTTTTTCTCTATACCTTTTCGGTGTTATTTCGTTTATTTTCCTCCGTTACTACATCGAATTAGCAAAAAAAAAGATACTCCGCAGTTTTTATCCCACGGGGTATCATACAATATATGCATGTGTGTACGACCGTGGTGTGCATTTCATCCCATGTATGTCCAATCATTTATGTGTTATTAAATATTCCCATGAATCATACTCAAGGGATACACTTTTCTTTTTTTTTTTTTTTTTCTTGCTCCATTTTTAAAAGGAGGATTAATACTAGCCATGGGAAGAAATCCCATAACAAGTACAAACCGGCAAGTACAGGCCTAATAAAGACTACAGAGAATATGCCGTTAATGGTAGGCCATGTAAAATTTGGTTAACCACAACAGCACATTTCCACTGATGTAGTCATACGCGGTAATAGTACCCCCACGACACACACACACACTGAATAATAAAATGAAACGTATTCTATAGGATTTAAGGAACACCAATTTTCCGTCACCAATAAGTGGGGGAAAATTGCATATCTCTTTCTCCAGTTATTATTTTTTACAGTTATTTATTTTTGTCTCCAAAATTGCGCATTTCCCAATTTAAGCATACCATTAATGGGTTCTGGACGAGGTATGTACTCCCCCACTGATATTTTTATGCGTTAAATATATGTACTCACGGATATACGTACCTACATACGTACCTACACGTATGCATATTTGCACGTGCCACGCTGAGCGGAAGGCCCTACTCTGGCACACAAAAGCGCGCCCGCAAGAAAACCACTAAAAAAGAAGCAAAAGTGAAGGCAATATTGTCGGTTCGCCAACTGCCGAGGGATAATTTTCAAGAGCTCAAAGATCGGTCAGTAAAAGGTTCCGCAAAAGGGTTTTCCCCACATGTGATTACTATTCACGCGAGAAGCGTCCCTGCCCTCGACAAAAAATACGTACTTACAAACATGCATACAAACGTGCATACGAGCATGCATACAAACATGCATACGAACATGCATACGAACATGCATACGAACATGCATACGAATATAGATACGAATGTTCTTTACATGAATTTGCGTCCCCGTGTGCACAATGGATAACGAACGCAAATGGTATCCTTTCACAAGTTTATATGCATTTTCTTTGTATAATAAAAGGCGAAAAAAATAAAATGAACGACAAAACCAAGGAACCGCCGAATCCGTAATCGCGCCGTGGTGCAAGGAAGTTAGCAAATTTTAACTTCGCCATAAAGTCGTAGAAGGAAACACGTACCAAAAAATTGCGACGTTAAAAAAAAAAAAAAAAAAAAAAAAAAAATATATATATTTTTATATGTAGCCGATAACGGTGTGACATGAAGGAACAGTAAGATATGTGAAAGGAAAAAAATGCATATCCCAGTTTTTAAAAAGATTAAAAAAATATATAATTTGAAAGGGGGAGAATAACAGTGCAATTCGAAAATAAAGCGGTACACAAACGAACAAGCGAACAAACTGATAAAGAGCTCCGTGCATATTTTATGCATAGCTAAGAAAGCAAATTGCCAGAAAAACAAAATTGCAAAGCTTCACTTTTTATGTAGTACCAACAAGCATACGAAAATAATTACAAAAATTAAATATAAAAAAAAGAACGAAAAAAGGGTATCACCACAAGGAGCAAAATAACCCACGCGGATACGCACAAATATTATGAAGCATATATAAAACTGCTTGTTACATATAGGAACGTACATATATTACATTATCGCATACGTTTATATATTTTTACATCCCTTGCAATTAACATTTCTAGTTATTTATGCAATACAACAGTAAAACTTTTTTTTTTTTTTTTTTTTTTTTTTTTTACATGTTATTGAAAAATGCTTAATCGCGCAATGCATTTTATTGTCGTCAAAGGATTCTTTGTAATTTGAAAAACGTACATATATAATATTGTGTATATATATTTTTTCATTTCATGCCATCTCCAGCTTTGTTAGGAATTAATGTTACCTTAAATTAGCAAGTCAAACACGCCTACGTGTGCAGCGTACGTTGATAGGCTTGCCTCCTACATTGTGAATACATCTGACACGCATATATGCATATACACATATATATGTTTGTGCTTATGTAAAGGCGTATATAAATTTTCTCCCCTTTTGCGTATGCGCGCGAGCATCCTTTAAATATCACTTCGAAGGGAAAGGTACCCACATTATACCCCCCCCCTCCTGTGTATGACGCTTCGTATTACCCTTCTTCTGTGAAATTATATGAAGAGACAAGAGAACGCACAAAACGTTGCTTTAACAAAAGAATGTACTCTCAACATGTGTCGTTAGCATATCCATTTTAATGCCACTTTACTTTTGTATCAAATCGCCACTAGTTCTTCTACCCCATCTACTTGTTACGCCTTTGCACCATCGACCCTATTAAGGATTAAGTTCGTCTTCCAACACACTTGTGTTCAGTAAGAATCGCTCGATTACCTTGCCAAATACGAGAGAATAAACCGATTCATACATTTCCCTTCGAATCGCTACCTCTCCTGCTTACACATATATACAATTTACAAATTTTTTTCGCCAAAATGAGTGGAGATTTCAAAACCAATTTCGCGGCCGACTTCCTCATGGGAGGTGTCTCAGCGGCCATTTCAAAAACAGTAGTTGCGCCAATCGAGAGAGTAAAAATGCTTATCCAGACTCAGGATTCGATACCAGAAATCAAATCAGGACAAGTGGAAAGATATTCAGGATTAATCAACTGCTTTAAGAGAGTGTCGCAAGAGCAGGGTGTCATGTCCTTCTGGAGAGGAAACACAGCTAACATTATTCGTTACTTCCCAACCCAAGCTTTCAATTTTGCCTTCAAAGATTATTTTAAAAATGTTTTTCCCAAATATGACAAGAACGCAGATTTTACGAAATTTTTCTGTGTCAACATTTTATCCGGAGCAACAGCAGGTGCTATTTCTCTCTTAATTGTATACCCTCTAGATTTCGCAAGAACAAGATTGGCATCGGATATCGGTAAAGGGAAGGACAGACAATTCACGGGATTATTTGATTGCTTAACAAAAATATATAAACAAACCGGTTTGTTGTCTCTGTACAGTGGTTTCGGCGTTTCGGTCACAGGTATCATTGTCTATCGAGGTTCCTATTTTGGACTATACGACAGTGCCAAAGCTCTCCTATTTAATAACGATAAAAATACTAATATTATCTTAAAATGGGCAGTTGCACAATCTGTCACCATACTAGCTGGACTCATTTCCTACCCCTTCGATACTGTCAGAAGGAGAATGATGATGATGTCTGGAAGGAAGGCAAAGGAAGAAATTCAATACAAAAGTACCCTCGACTGTTGGTATAAAATAATTAAGAATGAGGGATTTGCTGGATTCTTTAAAGGCGCTTGGGCTAATGTTATTAGAGGAGCGGGAGGCGCTCTTGTGCTCGTTTTTTACGATGAATTACAGAAGTTGATGTAACGGGGGCACTGCAGACACATTAGAATTTATGAGGAAGGAGATTCTTCCAATTCTGTTGCTGCAAGTTGCCAAATTTCTCTGTAGGCAAGCCATCCACAGTTGCATGTTCCTTTTTTTTTTTTTTTTTTTTTTTTTTTTTTTTTTTCTTTACGCGTGAATACATATTTCACACTATGACAGCAGATAAGCGAGGAAAGACGAGAGTGCCACTCTCCGTTCTTCTCGAACATATAAAAACACGCATGTGAGGAGTTATTATTTTTGAAACGTCCTATTTTAACACAGTTCAAAAGTGCACACATATTTCTCCAGTTCGCCCGTCAGGCTTACAGGCACGTAGGAACACGCACTTTGGTATTTTCATCCATTTTTTTATTTTCCTACGTTCCAACATTCCTATATATATATATATATGTATATATGTATATATTACGCTCTGCTGCGCCCCCCGTTGCCAAGCTGTATACGTAATATATGCTTGTGTGCATATCTGCCACGCCGCGTACTTATCATGTGCGTATGCGTAACTGTACACATGTGTGCAACGTCCTCGGCCACCCCTACACTTTTTACGAAGCATTCCTCGTAATACAGTTGCTCTGAACTTGATCGTGGATACGGGATGCATTTCGTTCCATTGCTTTTTTCTCGGCAAGATCTTTTAAATAATTTATAAAACATAGGAAAAGAAAGTTCCACCGAAGGTTGCGGAAAATGTCGCGAAAAATAGGGGACTTTGTCTGGTGAAGGAGGTACATTCACATGCGTATTGGTCGCTCCATACACATACACATACACATGCACATACACATGCACATACACATGCACATACACATGCACATACACATGCACATACACATGCACATACACATGCACATACACATGCACATACACATGCACATACACATGCACATACACATGCACATACACATGCACATACACATGCACAATGGAGCCTAGATAATAAGCCCTATTTATGCCACAAATGAAGGGAAAAATATTAAGTGAATGCGAAAAATGGGTAAAACCGAGAGAGGGTACTTTTGTAAAACACCACTTTTCCAAGTGCACACACATGGCATATTCTTACCAAGGAGAAATCATTCCCCCTCCCCTCAGAATAAACGTAATCAAATTTCAGAGCACACAAAAGGGTTGCTTTCCACGCGAAATGAATTATGTCTACATTTCTCCTTAACATCAGTTTCCACCACAAATTGGCGCATTGCAATCCGCTAGTCGGGGGTGAAAGCAAACTGGCTTAGTACTTAAGAGTATATATATATATATACATATATACTTACGTGTAGCTATTTTCCTGTGTACTCTTCACTTCTCACTGCATTTTCATCGTTGCACCCAAATAGGAGGAAAAATAATTCATTAACTTTTGAAAGGAGCAGCCCTCCTCCCGCGAATTCATCACACTGTCCAGTATGTTCTTGTCAAATTGGGTTAACTTATTTTTTGTAGAAGATACGAATTTGTCGTACAAAAACAATCCCAAGACGACATGCTCAATGAGGCATTCCTTCTTCTTAAAAAGGAGAGATGCACTAATGCATAGCAGCTCGCATATCCCTATGTGGTGCCTGAACAAGCGAAGCGTAAAAGGTAAACAAGTTTAACGGGTTCCATCTTAGCTCTATGCACGTTATACACGTTATACACGTTAATCCGGAAAAAGGTAAAATATAATGAAAATAAACTGGAAAGGGTGAAAAAGGAAGAAAAGGGAAGAAAAAGGAAGAAAAGGAGGAAGGTTTATTCTTTTCCCCTTACACAGTCAAGGTTGACAAGTCGGCAGCCATGCTGAAGTACTTCTGGATGATAGACTTAGTTTCCCTGCACATCCCCTTGAATTCAAAATCGATCAAATGGTTTTTCTTCAAATAGGAGTAGTTTTTATTCAGGTCAAAGTAGAAATTGCAATTTTCCTTTCCACCTTCATCTGTGCTTCTTAACACCTCCTCGATGATGTCGTCTTCATCATCAAAATTCAGTTCGAATAAAAAGTCGAAGCGTGCCAGAAGATTCCCCTTAATATAGGTGTTGAATTCCTGCCAAATAGGGGGTGACTCCGTTTGTCGACACATAACACACAATCATCCTCATATATTTACGCAAATAGGTGCATATGAATGAGCACCCCCATGTAGCACTTCGGTTGGTCATGCCTCACCTGCTCACTCCGTATGTAGGATTTCACCGCGTACACCCAAAACGTGGTGCACACAGGGAAGAGCGCCTTCTTCCACCTGTACACGCCATTCTTCATCAAATCCACCAACACGTTAATTTGAAGGCTATTCAAATTATTTATGTTTATCACGAGGATGTCGTACTTTTGTGTAAACAGAATGTTGAAGGATTCTGCTTTTACATGCAATATTTTTATATTACAAAAATAACTGCAAAATTTCACTAAGTTCTCCATTATTACTTCATCTAGACAAATGAAGAAGCAGTGCGGGGCTCTGATTCCTACACGAGTAGGAATAAACAAAGGGGGTGCACAGTGTACATAGTGTGCATAAGTATACAAAACATATCTTAGCTCAAATAGGCTGCTCCGCCTTCCACATGATTGATCCCCTCGTTAACCAGGCTATAAACTCTCCTACGTAACTATCTGTTCATTTGACAACTCATTTATGTACTCATTCAATTACTTCATTTTTTTCCTACTTACCTGTAAGCACATGACGAGAGGCGTCCGCGCCCACCCACTTGTTTGTGTTCAGCTTGTTGTATAAGTCGTGGGCAAACGTATCTAACTTGGCATATCTCAGAACGTTACTGCATATGCTAATCAAAATTAAGGTTAGCTTTGTCGTTCGGCAAATATTGCTCAAGCAAGAATTCTTGGGAGGAAGATTCAGGATGTCGTTTATAATTCTGTTCATATCTACAGCGTATGAAAAGGAAAGGAGGACGACGACGATGGTAACGATGATGGTAACGAAGATGGTAACGAAGATGGTAACGAAGATGAGGAGGATGATAGTGACGATGATGAGGAGGAGGATGACAGTGACGATGATGAGGAGGAGGATGATAGTGACGATGATGACGACGACGATGAGGATGATGATGAAGAGGTAAATATTCAAAATAAGAGAGAGCAAATTTATCCTGAACAAGCTTCACATTTGTACCATATGCCCCACACATAAATACACAAACATATAAACACCATTTCCTATAAGGCCGATGTAAAAGTAGTGCACCTTCTAAATTTTGGGGTTGTAGCAAACAGTTGAATCTTTCTGTGGACAACATCAGATTTGTGTCTTCTATCACCGACAGCGACCTGCATTCGAGCTTTTTCGTTTTCTTGGGAAAGACACCCAAGAGCAAGATCGTCAGTGTATATTTGTATTTGTGAGGGTATAGTACGATGCGGAGCCTCCAACATAGAGGCTTCCAGTTTTGCACAACTCAAAAAGAAGGCATAACACACGCTTGCGCTATGGAGAAATGAAATATCGAGATGCCTTCTCTCCCTTTTCTCCAAAATTACGTTCTTCCTATAATTCAGGAGCCAAAGGTTCCCGACGCGCGCACCCTTAATGCTGTTCCTATTTGGCTGTCGTAAGGTACATATGAAAAAAAAAAAAAAAAAAAAAAAAAAAATGAAGGAAAATGGTAAATTAAGATATACATAACATGTAATCATAAAAGACAAATAGAATAAAATAGTTTTATGCAGCAGTCTGAAAATGGAAACTTAACCTGGTTAGGTATTGATACAACTATCAAATTGTATTTGAGCCCAATTTCAAATGTCTCATTCTTTTCCAAAACATCTTGATATAAAACGTCAAACGTTGTGCATTCGTCTTGGTAAAAAAAAAAAAAGAAGAAAAAAAGAAAAAGGAAATGTTAAATGAGAATACGAGCGTGTGTTTGTGAAGTGCATAGTGTGGGAGAAATGAACATTCGTGAATGGTCGAAGCGTAAAATAAAAAGAACAAATAGAAACGTCTCATCTAATTATAACATATGCTTGGCATAACCCCTGCTGTTGTATTCATCCATCGCCCGCGTGAAGGAAAACTTCAAGAGGTAAAAATTTTTGAATTGCCTCTTCTGAACCATTTCCTCGTACTCCTTCGTGTAGCATAATTCGCACACTTCTTTATCTGCTTTGTTGCTGAGAATAGGTGGAATATCTCCATGATGGTGCCTCCACTATGGTGATGCACTTCTCCGCTTGTTGTGGCGGCGTATCCGTATACTTGTACTTGTTCCTCTCTCCACATTGCCTTGTCTGTCTCTTCCTTTTGCCCCCTTGAGGTACCCCCTCCAAAAGAGCGCTTACTTGTCCATCTCCCCAAGCTTATTAATTTTCACAATTATATTCTGGTGCGCCAAATATCTCCCTGAACAATCACATACTCTCATGTACAGCTTCTTATACAAAAAGCTCTTCTTATCTTTGCCCAGCAGTGTCGCATTAACTAGTTCAATCACATGATAGAAAGGGCTCCCCAGGCTATTCACATTTGCCAGGTTAAGGATGCAATCGGTCTGCAAATTTTCAAAGTGAACAAAGATTATCACATATTTGTACGTAGAAGAAATTCTTGTATCCGACAACTACAGCGTTTTCTGCATCCACTCAAAAAAAAAAAAAAAAAAAAAATATTACCTTTAATGGGGTGTTCATCGGAATAAGCGTGATGAAAATGAATTTGCAGCTTATGATAATGTTCAGGTATTCCACCATGTCGTCCTCGGGTGTTTCTCTCTATAAATGTTTGTGTGTATGTACGTATGTGTATATATGGGGAGGGGGTAATGGGTGGAAAGAACCCATGAACATATTAATGAACGGGACCCAGAGGAAAGACACTCAATGGAAATACTCCCCACAGACGCACCTTAAAGCGCATTCCAAATTCGGACAAGAGGGAGTAGGAAATTTCGTTAAACGCGTTAGTAAACGCGACGAAATTCTTCGTAATATAACAGCCCGCATAGTTTGTGGAGTCTATTCTGCATTTAGGAAGGGGGGAAAAGGCCATTTGTGGAGGAAGCACACATAACGGAGACAAATAACCTTGAACGTGCGCAAGAGCACCATGCGTAAAGAATCTACACCAATCGAGTAACATGGTTGTGTCTGTTTTGTCGCTCCCTCCCTCATTCCGCTTATTCATGCAGCCATTACAATTTTAGAATGTCCACATGGATAAACACCTCGAAGATGTAGTTCTTTTTCTGGAAATTCTCAAAAACCTTTTCCAAAATTATTTTAAAATAATTCTCTAAAATCAGATTTCTTAATGATTCATCGTCTGCAAACAGGTTTAATATTTTTCTGTTCTTATGCAAGTCAATTTTAGGCAGGTCGCAGTACCTCCGTTTCGTGTTTGTGAACTTCTTTTTATATTTATTAAAGAGCATTGTATTTTTGCGCGCTGATGTAGGATGCGTAAACACACAATTTGAAAAGAAAAAAAAAGGCATATCTTTTATTCACCAAATGGAGATAACAACAGCGTTATGGAGGGGGAATGTCCTACTAATCATCGCGTACACATATAGAGTGAACTGAGAACACACCTGGATTGGTAAAAATTCAAATGAACTATTTCGTTTCCTTCCGATGTACGCACAGTGTTGTAGTGCCTCGTTGCGAAATTATGTCCACAGCAATTGCACATCTTAAGAACACTGATACACACGGAAATGGTGCGAAAAAAAAAAAAAAAAAAAAAAAAAAGAAGTACAAATCAACAGGGGGGGGGCACGCATATACCGCTTCCCAACCCACATAGTAAGAGCCCCCCCACCCCCCAGGAAAGACCCAAGTTGTCTCTCATCCGTGAACTGTTCCTCTTTTACAAGACGATAAAAAAAAAAAAAAAAAAAAAAAAAAAAGAAAGTTCTACGGCATTTTCCAATTTGGAAAATGTACATCATATCGTCACTGCCTTCTGTCAGACCCCTGCCACTTGGGGACTAGCATTTTGCAACGGAAAAAAATACGTAGGCATTGGTGCCTATCCCCTAAACCCTATGATGGTACATACGCACAGCGCGCTGTAGACTAAGTACTCCATTCATCCTCGAAGGTGTACGGAGCAAAGGGGGAGTAAATTCCCCCATGAAAAATTACCAAATGAGTAACCATTCCTTGACGAGGGTGTATTTCCCCCCGCGCAAGAACAAAAAATTGCCTCCACATATTGATGATCACCTTTTCAAGTTTGTTGCGCGAAGGAAAAAACAGCGCGTTGTGACACATTTCAAAACGGAAAAAAAAAAAAAAAAAAAAAAATGTAGAAAGGGGCCTTTTCTCCAATTAACATTCCAAATTAAACGTTGAAAAAGTGCCAATTTTTTTCACCTCCAGAGGTACGCAGTTTTGGAGCTTTAATCAGTTGGGGCCATCAAAGGTGGCCACGTAACGTTCATTTGGGGCAAACTGGTAGAGTGGCTACAAGGCGAATTGAACTGATCGTCGTTCGCTCTACAGGGCGAATAAAAAATGCGGTCGACGTAGGAGGGGAAAATAGTTACCATAAGGAGAGCGAATAGGATATAATCCTATCCTATCCTATCGTATCGTATCGAATCAGGAGGAAAAGCAAGTTGCGCTCTTCTGGAAACTGCTACCCGGCCGAAGGGGGACGTCCCACACGCGTAAACGAACAGGTGAACAGTCTACACCCCCTTAGCCGCGAAGGAGCCCAGTAGTACAGTGTACCACACGGGAGTGACTCACCAACATCTACACACATATATACACACATATATACACACATATATACATACATATATACACACATATATACATACATACACACACAAACACAATCCAAGGTATAAGCAAAAAGAACACCATGAAGCCACAGCGGTTACTTCTCGTCGCCCACTTGGCTACACTGCTCGTCGAAGGCATGGTGAAATACGAAAGGGCCAACGCCCCGTTTAGTAAAGCGCACATTCAGAGGTGCATTTCAGGAGGGCAACTCTTCCTTAGCAACACTCATATAACCAAGCAAATGAGAAGAAAAAAAAATATACAAGTCCACACGCAAACAGCTAACGTAGAAATTTCAAACCAAGAGGATATGAGCAGTCTAAACAAGAAGGACAAAATATCATTCACAAAAACCAAACAAATAGCTACGATCGGGCCCGCAACGGAGAATTTTGAACAACTGGAAAAGCTGTACCTTAGCGGAATTGATGTCTTCAGGTTAAATTTCTCGCATGGTTTGAAAAGCATTAAAAAATACATAATAAATTCCTTGCGAATTATAGAGAAAAAATATAATACTTCTATTGGCATTTTAGGAGATATCCAAGGGCCAAAAATACGAATAGGGGAATTTGAAAAAAGTGAAAAAAATGCAATGGAGAAAAATACCTTCGTCGAATTGAAAGAGGGAGATATTTTTTCCTTCGACTTGATAGACATGCCTGGAAATGAAAAAAGGGTGCAACTGAACTATCCCGAATTGTTAAAAAATGTAAAAAGTGGACAAATGATATTACTAGATGATGGAAACTTAAAAATGAAGGTCATCGAAAATCAGTTCGAAGAATCCAATATGCAAAATAACTCCCTTAAAGTAAAGGTAATTACAGGGGGAAAATTGTACAGCAAGAAGGGCTTCTGTATTCCTAATATGATCATGCCTATTGAAGTTTTAAATGAAAAAGATATTAAGGATATCTTGTTTTGTATTAACGAAGGGGTAGACTTCTTAGGTTATTCCTTTGTTCAAACAAAGTATGACTTAATTTTTTTAAAAACTATTATCAAGGATTATTACGAAAGCGATTTCTTTCAGAACAAGGTAAAAAAAGATAGACTTATTTACGACGAGAAGAAGCTTCAAATGAAGGAATACGATGATCCCAACGACTTCTACATAAAGGAGGTAGAGGATTATTATCAACATTATTACTTGAAGAATTATGAAAAGTATAAAAAAATTTATGATGTATACAAAAATCAAGATTTGCAGGTAGATGCTGACAAAGCGGAAAATCAGCTAGAAAGCGATGGCGCATATCAAAATAGTTTTGATAATGGTAACACGGAAATTACTGACATTAAGGCTGACATTAAGACTGACATTAAGACTGAAATTAAGACTGACATTGGGAATCCCCCCCCAAGTGACAATACCAAAAACATATTTATCGTGTCGAAAATTGAAAAACCATCCGCAGTGAAAAACATAGAAAGCATTATTAATCTGTCTGATGCTATTATGATTGCCAGAGGAGACCTTGGAATTGAAACCAACTTATCCAACTTACCAATTTTACAAAAAAAAATTATCAATCTGTGTAGAATCAAATATAACAAACCGGTGATCGTGGCAACACAAATGATGGAAAGTATGAGATTCTTACCCTCACCCACCAGAGCAGAAGTGGCAGATGTTGCAACAGCTCTCTACGATGGATCCGACTGCGTTATGCTCTCAGCGGAAACAGCCACCGGCCAATACCCCATCCTCACGACCTCCACACAAAACAGTGTCATTAGAGACGTAGAAAATGATTACTACTATTATGAATACACACAAAGGAAAAATAATAATCTGGTGAAATGTGCACATGATATGAGTGCCTCCCCCTCCTGTAAAGGAAATTCGCATTTTGAAAAACTGATTTACAGCATAAGAGATTTAAGCAATAACATAAATTTAAAATCCATAATTTTATTTTCGAATGAATTTGAAAAAATACAAAAGCTTAGCAACCTACGAACAAAAGCACCCATCATTGTCATAACAGAAAATGTTGCCTTAGCTAGAAAGCTACAACTCACTTGGGGCGTCTACCCCTATATCTCTAATTTAACTGACTCAAACAAAAATGATTTGCTAACCCTTATTAATTATGGGTGTAAGGTTTCCAGGGAGGAGGGGTTCGTCAAGGCGCCGGAGGAATATTCCCTTGTCACCTTTACAAAAAATATTAACAACTCGTCAAATTTGCTTTACCTCTGCCAACCGTGTTTGACTACATAAACCGCGTACATGTGTGGACACTCATTGATGAAGGCGAAGCGCACAATAACGTGCACAAGGGAACATAGCGTAGAACAACATATCGTAGAACAACATAGCGTAGAACAACATAACGCAGAACAACATAACGCAGAACAACATAGCGTAGAACAACATAGCGTAGAACAACATATCGTAGAACAACATATCGTAGAACAACATAACGCAGAACAACATATCGTAGAACAACATATCGTAGAACAACATAGCGTAGAACAACATAGCGTAGAACAACATATCGTAGAACAACATAGCGTAGAACAACATAACGCAGAACAACATAGCGTAAGGTCAGGTCAGATCAGGGAAGATGCCTACGGGCGTACGTACACATGGGAGACACGTACCAAGTAAGGAAGCTAGAAATGCTACACCCAATTACATTCTGCTGAAAATTAAGGCGTTCTTCCAAACAGGCCACTTTGAAAGGTCGAATGGAGCAAAAAAGAAGCAACGTAGGAAAACCACATGACGCTAAGAACAACACCGCTCCAGATGAATCACCCCACCAAACTCCTTATCTTATCCTCACTCCTTGAAATATGCTCTTGGTAAATGACTTTCTTAAAAAATACATCACAGTGCACCGCGTACTGACACGCCAATGCCTCCACTTCGGAGTTGGCACAATGGACGCAAACTTTGTTTAAGCGTTTGATTATACTTTGTGACCTGTTCACGTCTGAATAACTTTGAATTATTTGTGTTCTTGTCTTGGCGCTTTCTGTGTCATCCCTTTTTACACTACAATTTGTCGTGTCGTGGTGGTGAGGTTCGCGCTGGAAGAGTAGCTCACAATGGCTCTCTCCTCCTTCAACTCTTTTCCACCCCTCGGATATATCCCATCCTCTGCCCCTGGACAAACCATTTCCATTCAACCGACTCCTCTCAAACATCTCCGCATTCTTCGTGAAAAGTTCAATCTTGCCTTTTCCCCAATTGTACTTCCTCTTCGTTGTGTAAAATATTTCCTCCAGATTGGGCGAACCGTAAGGGAGCAAATCCAACATTCTCTTCAAAGGGGGTATAACTAAGTTTTGAATGTAATAATCAAAGTTTATTTCCTTCAATTTTTTTTTATTATTTTGTGGTATGTCTCTACATAAGAGTTCATTTCCCATCGGGCTCGATATGCCTTCTGGAAGGTTGCATTCCTCGGTCTGCTTCTCCACTGTGGGGATGGCCCTGACAAAATTGTAAATACCCCTGATACAGGAAGGGTGCGCAACGGAATCATAAATTTTATCTTCCTTCAACTTTTTTGTAACAACAAAAGGAATTTTCTCCTTATAAGTGATTACCAAATGGGGATTCATTTTTAAAAGCTTCTTTGCTACAACTGCTTGAGGCGGCAGGGGCACTTTCCTTCCGTTCCACTCAAATTCACCCTTGTACGTACCCAACTTTACTTTCTTGTATATAATAAAATTATCGTAAGAAATTTTATCATCATATATTCTGTTAAATAAATCACGCAGTACTCTCTTTATATTTATCCTTAGGTGAGTGTAGAACACTTTCATGCCAAAGACAGTGCCTTCCCCATTTTCGCTAGGTCCTTTGGGACAAAAAAAAAGGAGAGCTTGCTTAACATTACAGAAGCATTTTCCCCTATCGCATTTCTTCTTTGTATTTATTTCTTTTACACAAAGACAAATTTTTGTTATATTGTTTGGGTTCATAATACAGCAGTCATTTGTCTGGTTAATAATCTTTTCATAATCTTGTTCGATCATTTTTTCTATTTCCATTTTAAAAAGAGACAAGTCGAAATGGGTAAATATGTGCCACAGGAAGGAGAACTTTACTTTGTACAAATAATTTATGCACTTGAGGATGACGTTATTGCTCTCGATGCTTATTAGGCCTATGAGATGGTCGTATAACTTATTTTTGCGTTCCTCCGATTCGTACTCTCCATTTGGAATGACTTCCTCCTCCATCATTTCCTTCTCCCCGTTAACCCCTCTTACTACCTTTCCGTACACGCGCAAAATCGCCTCCACCATCTCCGTCAAGAAGCATGGAGATGTACTATGCACATTGCACTCTCTACAAGAGCACACAAAATTCGGGAAAAAGTTTCTACACATGACACAACAGCAGCAACAGTAGGACAAGTGGCAAAAATTCCTGAAATAGTAAAAAATAAAATATACCTGGAGAAGTACATTCTTCACTAAATTGCACTGATCTGACCTCATGCTTTCTACCCCTTTCAGTTGCAGGGTTGGTTTTTCATCACTCTCCTTTTTGTAGGCAAATCCAAAGTATCTTTTTTTGGTCATCAAAAGGGAGGGGCAATAAATTTTTTCAAAATCTAAATACATGGGAGAAGGCAAAATGCTATTCACGTTTTCCAAAATGTCTTGGGCTATCCTAAAAGTATAGCTAATATCGTTCATTTCGTTTAACAGAAAAATGGAATCTGTGTCTCCATAGACAATTTTAACATAATCATAATTTTCTTTTATATATTCTATAATATAAAGAAGGGAATTCTTTGCAGTACAAATGATACTCTCTGATATGTCTACACATGGCATCCTTCCTGAAAAATTAGCTCCTATATAACCTGTGGCCACATTTAGTATTAATTTTAATTTCCCCATTATTTCTTCTAACTTCCTGCCTTTTTTCTGATCATAAATTTTAATACACCTCTTTAGCATTATTCTTGTCTTTAAAAGATCTTCCAGCAGAAGAGTACAAATTCCTTTCCTCTTCTTCTTCTTCACATACACAGTGTTGTTGCTTGTTATGAGTACATCATCCCTTCGTAACTTGTTCACTATGTTATTTACATTGGGTGGGGTCTTCCTCACTCCTAATCTTATGAATTCATAATTGGGAAGGCCTTCTCCTGGTACAGGAATTTTTTCATCATTTGGCTCTCTGGATTCAGGGAGACTGGAAGGGGGGAAAACGCCCCCCGGTTTTGACCCTCCATTTGATGTGCTCCACAAACCCTTCGCAATAAATTCACATTCCGGTGACACCTTCTCGATGCATTCGCCACCCTCGTCGTTTGATCCATCGTCTGGTTCATCCCCCAAGTGGCTAGATGCCCCATTCGAATTATCCGAATGGTCAGTCGACTCCGCCTCCCTCTGGACATTCAACCCATCAAGCAAGTCGCTGGATGAGCTATCCCCACGGGGGAGAGGAATCCCGCCTTCTTCGAGGACACTCTCCGCAGGAATGCTCCTCCGGAAGGAAACCTCTACCCCCTTCTGATGCTCCTGCTGATGCTCTTCTGACATTTGTGCATTTGACCTTCTCCTGAAGGTCAGCGTGCCCAAGCAGGTGGAGTAACAAATGTTAAACGCAATTAGAATAGAGGGGTAGAGGGACTGGAAGTCGAAGACCATCAGAGGGAAAAAGTTTATGGAGCTCTTCGGCTGCAGGACCAAGGGAACATGCAAAATAGGTCTTTGTTCCATTATCTCCTTCTTTGAGGGAGAGTACATAAGGAAGCCATTCCGCATGCACAATTTCACCAGAAAAGATTCAGTAATAAACTGTGACCCTCTGTTTATTAGGGACAATAAATCTACATGAATGTACTTGCAAAAATTCATCTTGCTTTTCAAGTATCCAATTTTGTCATATATGAGTAGGAGCAAGTTAACCCTCTTCAAATAGTATCGCACGGTTAGGTGCCTGTATGGATAATACGGGGGCTCTCCACCGATCACATGATCGTTCCTAACATCGATCAACCCGTTGCCCACAACATGGCCCTGGACACCTCCTACCACACCACCATCAACAACAGTGTTCCTGGCGTCTCTACCATCATTTGGTGATTGCCCACCAACGTAGCTGTACCAACAGGACAAAGTGTACCTACTTATGGAGGGCAAATTCACATTCAAATGATGCTTACACAAATTTTCAAAAGATGTGTTTGAAACTTTTGACAATTTATACAAACTCTCAACAAGTATACCTTTTATATTTTTATTATACGCATTATTCAGTTCTGTGAATTCTTCCTGGTCGTTTACTTTGCTAATGTGTGCGTAAAAGCTTCCCATGTTTAGTGCTAGACACCTCTGATTTATGTAGCCAACATTGTACTTGTCGTTTTCATAAGAAACTATACTTAGTGGAGAGTAAAAATTTATTTTTTCGATCAACCTTTTTATAAGATCTTTTTCATTTTCCGCAATGTGGATATTCACATTATTGTAGTTTAAGTCTAAATGAACTCTCCTTTTTTCTTCCTCCACATCTTTCGCTTCTTCCCCGTGGGTATCTTTCTTCCCTTCCGTTTTGTCCCCTCCAGGTGGCGCCTTGAACAAGTCCCTATGAATATACGCACCATCGCTGCACGTTTCAACCCCCGGGAGGAATTTACCTTTTGGCTTTGTTTCTTCCTCCTTCCTCAATAAATAGGGGAAAGTATCATGGAATGGCTGGACAGCTATTATACCCATACAGTTACTATAGTCTCCGTAATAATTCATAAGTCTCTCATCTCGGACCAAATAAAATATAGCCTTTATTTCGTCCTCCCTAAAGTTGGAACAGTTGTGATTTTCTCTTTTCACTTCTGTGAGAATTTCAAGGAAAAATATATTTCCGTATTTGATATTCATTTTTTTTTTTTTTTTTTTCTCCTTTTGCTGCGTCTTCCTGTTTGATGTGGTGAGGGGAACATCTTCCTCCTCGACTGCTCCCTTTTGCCAAATTTTTCTTACCCCCTCTTGGTTTGTCTGACTAATTATTACTCCGTCGTCTCTCGTGCCCTCTTCACTTTCCCCTCTCTTTTCTGTACCATTCATATTGTTCAAAATAGCGTAACACTCCTTTATCTTTGGTGGCTTCTTCGTGTGAACGTACCTAATGATGTCCTTCCTCTTATTGTTAATTTCGAATGAAGCTATGTACTTGCGTTTTCCCTCCTCCAGCTTCTTTTCCTGCGTCATTTTGGTTTCTCCCTTACTAGGGGAGCTTTCTCTATGTAGCCTCAAGTCTCGTTTTTCTGCTTTGTTTTTGTCGACGCAAGTCGATTTAGTCTGGCTGCTACCCCCCTTCACCTGACTGGTACCATCGTTAACCTGACTGGTACCCCCGTTCACCTGACTGGTACCATCGTTTACCTGACTGGTACCACCGTTTACCTGACTGGTACCATCGTTTACCTGACTGGTACCATCGATTATCTGACTGGTACCACCGTTCACCGGGAAGCCCCCCTCCAACGACTTCAAAAAATCGGCAAAGAGTTTCTTCGTCCTCTCGGTCAGCACATCAAAAGAGCCAATGTTCAGCTCCTTCCCAAAATCGTCAAAATTAAAAATGCCCTTCACCAAATGGGGGTTCATCCTTTGGCACCGTTTCTTCTCCTTCATCCACATTTTCGCAAAGGAGTCCAAATAATTGACAGGTAGATCAAAGTTCAATTCTTCCCTCCATTTTTTCCGATATTTCTCAAACTCATAGGAATAAATCTGGTTATTCAGAATATGTTCATGTCGTATGTCACACTCGATATCACACGACGTTCCTCTTCTTAAACTAGAAAAATTAACATTTGTCGTCTTATTTGTAAAAAATTTTGGAGCATCCTCGTCTATGTATTTGTTCCTCTGTATACATTCCATGTCGCATTTATTTTTCACATTCCATTTTTCTTCTTTGTCAAAACATTCAAAATTTATTTCACTAAAAAACTCTCTTCGAAAAAAAACATTTCTATCAACATAAATTTCTGAACACCCATAAATATTCTTGCTGCACAGAAAATGGAGCATATAACTAATGTGCACCTCGTACAGGTCCCAAGCTCGATTTTTAAATAACTTCCTTTTCAGTAAATTAGCGAAATAATGAATTGTGTGTGGGTATAGGAAGTATATCTTTAAAAATTCCTCTGGCTCTTCCTTGTAACCATAAATGCATTTTTTTTTTACCCTTTCGATGTTGTATATGCACACATTTTGCGTCTTGTCTTGTTTTTCCTTTCCATATTCTTCTTCTAAAAATTGGCATAATTCGAACTCAAGATTTGTGTCTGCCAGGATGAAGGAAGTTTCATTGCACATGTATGTGTTCACAGGGACGCTTATATGTGTACATTTTACTAAAATGGACGGATATACAAATGTATAGAGAAAGTGAAGAGCTCAACTTTAGTGGGGAGAGTAGCTTCCTTATAAAAGCTTTCCATGTTAACATAGGGAAATTTATATTTTTTCCTTCTCAAAATTGATTACTTGATTTTTCTTCCGGGGGTATTAAAACGTAAAAGTATGGGAAGAACTGAAAGATGTGCAAAAAAAAAAAACAAATGCAACAAGTGGATGCACTAGTGTTTTGACACACACATTGGCAGGCGTATATTAACACCCGTACAGGTTTTCCTCTTTCTCCCATAGAAACTTACGTCGTGCACATACAAGCAGACGCTCTGCCCATAATGACTAAGACCTAATATTTGAATGACACACACGTGAGGAATCTTCCTATTGTTTATTTTGCATACCTATCACGAAAAAGGGGAAAATGCATATATGATAAGCGCAGCTACGATACGTAAAAAAAAAAAAAAGGAAACGTTAAAAAACATCTGCGCAAGTATTTTCTTGTACGTTCCTTCTTAATACGTGCGCACGCCTGTACATATATACATGTACACATGCCCATTCACACATGCGCATGCACACAACATAATTTTTTAATTTTTCTCCTTTGGGGTTTTCAACATTACCAATGGGTCAAACGGAAGGAACGGCTTTCTATAAATGTAGTAAAAGAACAAAAACTTGCACACGAAGAACGCTGTCGGTTTTTCCGTTATATTCATGTTTTACGCTCTGGCTTTGAAGGATTTTAAGCAATGCAAAAGATGGCATACGGAATGGGGTTCTTATTCTTAAATGTTTGAACTACGTTTTTTGCGCAAAAACAAGATGGATTAAGTTCATGTTGATAATTATTCCCCCAAAAAAGAATTTTATATGTTCTAATAAGTGTGCTCATTAGGTTCAGGGTTAGAGGGAGAAAAAAAAATAATAATCGTTCTACAGAAGGCGTAGGATATGTGCACGGCACGGTCTATTCTGAACAAACGTAAAACTGGAAGCAGCTGAACTAGAGTAGCATGAATTTTTCTGTTCGCAAATGTGTATACGCATAAATACATCTGATCATTTCGGATCGAACGGCAAAAAGTGTAAATAAATATCTATGTATGCTCCATTTCGGGGGTTAACATTTTCCTGCCGCTTCTCTTTTTTATTGCCACCTTTTATTTTATTTTACTTTCTTTTTCTTGTGCATTTTTTTTCACTTCAAAAGCCCGAGAGCAGGAGTCAACCCCTGATGATGGCCGAAAAAGGAACTTTTTTTTTTTTTTTTTTCTTCTTTTTTATGCCAAAAGGGTACTTAAAATGAGCAATAATAGTTTTCTTTCTTAACAACTGCTTAAAATGTGCAAGTACGAAAGGGTACTTAAAGCTTCCTCCATTTCGTTCTTCTCTGTCCGCCTTACGATTCCTACACGTTCGCATATCTCAAAATATGCGCACCATTTCTTTCCTTTCCTTTTTTCCATGTGCCACATAAAATGCGAAGACTTTGCGTTTCGTGAAAATTCAGTTTATATGCACCTTCTTAACTTAATATGGAAGTGGACAAAAAAACCTTGGGACATGGTACCTTCACGTGGGAGAGTTATTTTTAATTGCCATAAAAAATAACACGCTTAATATTAATAACTGGTCAACTGTTTTATAGGAAAATTCAAACATTTGTGTGTTCACGCAAAGTGAAAATTGGGGTATAACGTCTGTGCCTATGAAGTCGTGCTGTGAGCAGGCATCCCTTTGAACGGTCATTTTTCGCAAAAGCCGAACAGAAGGAAAGGAGAACGCTTAACAAATTAACTTGTGAGAGAGCCAAAAAAAAGCGTTGCATCAGTAAGTGTTTTCTTAACATTTTGTAATTTAGTACATCGGGTAAAAAAAGACCTCTTTTGGGGGATACATATTTTCCCCATTTTACGGATATTCATTTGGACATATTTCACCACACATGCGTGAAGCCGTTTTCGCCCGATGTTGAATGACAATGTGCAACTTTTTAAGCTAGCCAAAAAATTACTTAAACTGTTTAAACTGCGTATATATATATATATATATATATATATATATATATATATATATATATATATATGTGTGTGTGTGTGTGTTTTTTTTTTTTTTTTTTTTTTTCCTATATTTTGTTCATAAAAGGTGCCCCTTTTTTGGCTTTTCACCTGAACAGGCAATAATTCCTCTCTCCTACTTTAGCAGGGACAAATTTACGTATACACAATAGCGCTTATTAAAAAAGGAAATATGCACGTTTGTCCCTCTTTTACCAATCACACTATATTTATTCGGACATAAGGTATGTGTATGACATGTGCTAGCATTGCCCACAGTTTGAGTAAACAATACTTCGTAAAGAAGGTATATGACTGAATGGAAAAGTTGTAGACCAACCGAACTTGAACCGCTTTTACGAAATAAGAATGACACGTTCATCAGTGTATGCATATACGCATACATCTTACAAATTTCCTGGTATGACGTTTGTCCCCTTTTTTCCCATGCTACATACTAAAGCAACACATGGAACGGTAAAATGCAATGTTAAATTGTCATGTACGAAGCGCGTCCCAGAGTATATTTACCAGGGAAATGTTTTTCTCCTTAAAATTGGGACATGAGCAATATTTGCTAGACGGTATTAAAAAAAAAAAAAAAGGTTCCTAAAGCAAAAACACAAATTGCACTTTATTTTGCATGGTTTTTTAAGTAAAAAAATGGAATAGGTATAAACCCGAATGAAAAAAAGATCCAAAACATAAGAAAACCACTGAACTACGTAAAAGAATAAGGAATGAAAATTATTAAGGCCAAGCAAAACGACTAAAACGAAGTTATCGCCTTTCAGAATCTACGAAGTTCCCCAAAGAAAAACTTTTTCCTAGAAGAGAAATAAGAAATCCGTATACAATGCCACCGGCCATCCGTATTTCTTTTACATTATATGCAATCCCTGGAAAAAAAAGGACGCTTGCATTTTAATTTATTCATTCTTTGGGATCTGTTTATAATTTTGCGAATGAAAAATATGTCGTATGGGTTCTTTTACATAAACCCCCAAAAGGGAAAAATAAAAAAGTGAGCCGTCGTGCCTACAATAAATATGTAAATACAAAGCCTTTTCAGAAATGCGTACCACCCATGTATATATAATAATATATATATATACATACCTGTACGTAGTATTATATAATAAACTGGGTTTGTTCGCTAATTTTTACTCGCGCGCCGTTAGGTACATATTATAATTTGTACATATGTCCAGCAAGCACAAAATTTGCATACGCGCCTGTATACAATATAAATTATGCAGAGAATATATATTAGTATAGTGTACTGCATTACAAGATACGCCTAGGGCACAGGCAATTATATATATGCGGTACATATACATAGTATAATTTTATGCCCCCCCCCTAATAATTAGTCCATCCGAAAGAGCTTCCCCTAATTTATTCATGCACAAAGAAAAGCCCTCGGCTAAATTAAAGTAAATTATGACGTACAAAAAATTATGAGAAATAATAATTGAAAAAAATGAAGTAAAAAATTATACGAATGAGAAATAAGAAAAAGTAAAAAAAAAAACTACATACAAGCATATAGTATATGTATGAATATGTTTAAAGGATAAAAAATCAGCAAAGATTTAAGCAAAAAAAAAAATAAAGGAACTTTTACCAAAATGTACATATGAATATATACCTGTTTAATCACATATATATATATATATATGCATATAATACATACGTATAGTATATATGCTATTTTTTATAATTATTTTCACTTCACAGCTACATAGCACGACATAACATTTTTTGAACTGTAAATTTTTGTTTATGTATAATATACGCAAAAGTATGGCATATGTGGATGTATAAGTTATGCGTATATGTATATATATGTATATGTATGTATACTCATATTCTTACGCATATATTATCTATGTTTGCGGCAAGCATTCTCATATAAACCTTGCTTGTTATATATGAACATTATTTTACCAAAGGGAAATAAGCAATCATGCATTTCTGTTTTACAAGAATTGCGGTGTAGTGTCATTTATAAAATTGAGCTTTCTTGATTTGGTGATGTAAAACTGGACCATCATTTAAATGTATATATAAATGCTACATATATAAGCGTGTATACATATATAATATATATGTATATATACTTTTTATGCAAGCATTTATATTGTGATCTTGCGCCACGTACGTTTTTACGTATTGCGTACATGTATTACATACGTGAGCTCTTCCTCGCTGTTTACTGCAAATTTAAGTTGTATCGTTTTGAAGATCTTCACGAAAGAGTAAATTTTATGTGCACCAAATATTATACGTGTATATAAAACTACCTTCTTCTTTTTTAACACTTGTTTATATATTAAAAAATTGGATTATATTTTAATTCAATTTTATACGTATACAATAAATCAGTAGTTCCACTACTTCGCGTGTTAAACATGTTCATGTATTTAAAAATATATGCGCAAGCAAGCACATATATATATCCATGATATATGTATATACATGCACAATTTTGTACATTTAATATATAAACGTGGTGAATATGCTTCCCCCCTTTTTTCCTGTAAAATTTTACTTTTAAAATTGAAAGTTATAACACCACTGCAAAAACGACTGCTTTGGTATTCGTCATCTGTGAAAGAATTTAAACCTTCTTACCATTTCAGCCATGTACATTGTTCTATGTTTCCATTTCTTCGCGTGGAATAGCTAAAAAGGAAGAAGAATTATAGTCATTACGTACGCACATTATACTTGCGCATGTATATGTTCTTACGCGTATATATACATGTGCAAATGTGTACACGTGATAAATAGTTCACGTAAATGACAAGCTAATGTGAATTCACAAAAAAATTCAGTTGGAAAGAAACGTGAGCACATGTACATATATATGTGCGTGCTTAAATTTAACGACAAGTGAGAGAGGCCAAACAGAGAATATAATTAGTGACATTTATTTCACCCCCCCCATACCATTCACGCTAAAGCAGTTTTTTCTTCCTTTTTTACATACAAATTTCTTTTTTCCTCTTGTATCATACGTCCCCAGCGGCGCTTCATATCGTAATTATAATTCACCTAAATATATATATATATATATATATATATATTTGTACAGCTCTATTTTGAACAATTGTAAAATGAAATAGAAGCCTAAGCAGAAATATACACTTATCGTATTGAAGCACGGAGAAGTTACAAAGCATATCTTGCACGTAAATGTTTTGTACCCCTCGCTGTGTTATACACATATTTACATCCACACGAGTGAATAATTTTGCAGAAAAAATTACCTCCACGTTATGTAACATATATGTACCTCCCCTGCGGTTTGGATGAATAAGTGCAAATATAAGTATATATATACACACAGAAGTGCTTATATACTTATATGTATATGCATATGTACATGTATATACAATACATATATATATATATATATATGTACATTTCCAACCACGTGTAAGGAGTTGTACACTTTGCACTCGCTATTGCATTTAATTCGCATACAAAGTTGGAAAGGGAAAAAATATATAACAAAATAAAATAAAAAAAAAAAAAAAAGGAAGAAAAAAAAAAGAATATGCAATATATTAACCAATTAAAATAATGGAAAAGTCATCTACCAACGAAACAATGGTTCTAACTATAAAGAATTTAAGCAAAAGTAAATGGAGTTCACTCTCCAAAAAAAAGATAGAAGAAAAATCTTGCTATTCCCCCAGAACAGAAAAATTAATTGATATAATTTCCCCCATACTGGACTATTATGGGTATAATAAGGAGGATGTGTATAACTTTATCAGTCTGTACAAATTTGACATAGAGAAAATTCAGCAGGAATTATGTAATATTATGGAGTCCAGAGAAGAAAATGACGAAGGGCTATGGGAAACTGTCAAAAGTAAAAAATATAAAAAGCCAGTCGAAAAGAATAGCAAAAAAAATAATTTCTTGCAGGGAAATATCGGGAGAAAGGATAATAAGCAAATTGGCAAAATATTTCCCAAAGGGTTAAGATTAAGGGGAGGAGAGGATCTTCGGAAAAATAAAACCACCATTACAGGTTCCTCCTTTGCAGTTGGGCAATATAATAATAAGCCGTTTAGTTCCAGTAACCATAAAGTAACGCATTTTGTAAGCAATCGTGCAAAATATGAGAACTCGTCAACCTTACATGAAATTAATAAAAAGATTCCTGAGGAGCGGGGGTTGAAGGAAAAGCAGGACATGGACAAAGGTACAAGAAAACTTGTGAATATAAAATCCCTATCAGAAGTAGCGGCCGATGCGGCCACTTCGACAGCTGCGGCCACTTCGACAGCTGCGGCCACTACGGCAGGCAGAGGAGCAGACGAAGGAGCTAATCGCGATGCGGCGAAAAACTCCAAAGGAGGTACCAAAAAAAAGGGAACGCTAAAATCCGAAGAAGAGAAAAAAAAAGGCGTGAATGAAAGTTACGGTGAAGATTTCATGAATAATAATTTCCCAGAAGAAAGGGATACAAATAAGAAAAAAAAAAGTGCAGTTAAAGAACCAGACGGAGTAGTGAATGAAGAGCATTTCGCAAAAGGTAAAGAGGATTACTCAAACAAAAAGGGTAATAAGAGTGCTTACAATAACGTTGGCAGTAGCACTGCTACTAACCACAATATTAATAGTCATTACAATCAATTTGATAAAAAAAAATATGTCAAGTTGGAAGACGGCAAAGCACCACCCGCAGCGGCATCTACGGCAGTTGGCGGAGAATACAAGTCCAGCGATGAGCACAGTATGAAAAAGGATTCCAAGGGGAAAGGCCCAAGCGCCACCACAATGAACAGTGGAAGTGGTAACCAACACCCCGCCAATGTAGGCACCAACGGTCTCGGAACAACGACGACGGCCACGAGTGCCAACAGGTATAGTAACTTCAACTATCATGATAAATACTTTAATAAAAACTACAACAGATATAGTGGCAAGCCCCTAAATGATTCTCTAGTCCCAAGAAACGACAAGCAGAGGTATCCCCCATTTGGTAATAAATCAACAGGTGTATACAACAGTGCGGGAAATCATAACTATTTTAACTCATATACAAAAGGGCCATCGAAACAATCACCCTATTTGAACAAAAACAATTTCAAATCGAAGAGAAGCACTAGTAAGAATAATAGCGTAGATTACGATTATGAATATGATCCATACAGCGGGGAAAAGCTAGCTCACGATACAGGGAACAATAATGACCAGTCTAGTAGTATACAGAACGAAAACGATCACAATATTAAGAAGGAGGCCACTGAAAGTGCTAAAAAGACGGGCAATGATAAGGCAACTACGATCACGTCGTATGCATCTGTTGTTAACAACAAAATGAAGCAGTCTGCATTAACATCCCCCGTAGAAGAAGGGAAAAAGGCCCAAGTGAAACGAACCGAAACGATGAGCACGCAAATTATATCGAATGATAATACATTTACGGAGGAAGATAAAAAAGAGAAAAAAAAAAACAAATGTCAATTAATACCAATTAAGAATGATCAACCAGAAAAACTATGGGTATCTGTTATCACGAAAGGTACTGCTACCACGAGAAGCAACAATGCGACAAATGCTCAAGATGCCGGTGAAAAGGGGGATTCTTCCGGCATGAAGAAAAATGCCCTTAGCAGTTCCAAAGAATTGAAGCCTGAATCGGCTGCTCAGCAGGTCACTAAGAAGGGAACCGAGCAGAGTGGCAAGCCGGAAAAGCAGAAGAAAAAAGGAAAGGGAAAGGAGAAGGAGAAGGATAAAGAAAAGGAAATGGAGAGCAATTCCAATAATGTGCATCCTCCTAACAGCAGTGCAAAGGATACCAACGTAAGTAGTAGCAATAACGCAGGCTACAAACGTGAAGACCAGTCTGATGCAGAAGAACACCAACATAGCCAAGGAGCCCAGTTAAGTTACGGCAAGGATGGAAAGAATGAATCCATACCTAGCATGAGAAGTAACAACAAATCTTCCTTCGTTCAGATAGACGGGAACAAATCACATTCATTTGTAGATGAACATACCAAAACGGAGAAGGAAAAATACGCAAATGAAAGTTACAGTGTAAGCAAGAAAGAAGTTAGTAGTTCCAAGAAACTCAATGAAACGAAGCTAGATACTGATGATAAGAAAAAGAAAAAGAAGAAAAAGAATGATCAGGATGTAGTCTCCGCCCCTATTAATGACAATAGCATTTCCACAAAGGTGAAAACCTCTTCAGATTCCCCAACGCTTGAGATGAAAAGAGGTAAGGGTAGCAAAGTAAGCAGTAACAATAATAGCAGCCTCAACATAAGATGCAGTGCAGAAAAACTGATGTCAGATGAGATGACCCCATCAGAGGCTTACGACGGAAATGAAAAAGCAAGTATTCCTATATACATGCCGAACTTGGCACTCATGGGAAGCAACACTATGAACAAGAAAATTTTCTTCGGAAGTATAAATATCACTGGCGACCAAATTGAAAATATTGATGTGATGCCAGATAGTAAACTGGAACATATAAGGAATAACTACGGTGACAACAACGGAAGTGGTCATAGCGGAGATAGTGGCGCGTACGGCGAAGCAGGGGGTCATTTGGGAACCCACGGGGGTGGTTACCACAACCAAGGCAGCACCACGAGCTACGGCCACGGGGTTAGTAGCTACAACAACGGATACAGCAACGGAGTAAATAATAACTCTACTAGTAATAATAGTACCAACAAAATTGCGCACAGCGAAAACAGAAGAAAAAATAACTTCAGGAAGAATTACGGTATCGATTCATCTTCCGTGGGCATGAACAACGAACACGTAGGCAACGCCAACCACAATCGCTCCTCTGCCATGCATCACAAGGAAAGCGAGAACAGAGACTACGACCACAACAATAACGACTTTAGAGGATCAAAAGAAAGAGAATTTAAACACTTTGATTTTAAGAGCAGAAACAACAAGAGAGAAGATAACAACGACATGCTTAATGAGAACAAGCACAAATCAATATTTTCCTCTTCCAATAGTAAGCATAATACCCCCCATATGCATACTAAATCACAGAATGTGTACTTACCGAAAATGACAACGACAGCTTCTTCGTCCTCCTCTGCCGTGGCTGGAGCGACAGCAGGCGTGTCATCCTCATCGTCGAACAACCATCAGCACCATATACATAACAATAGTGGTAATGTCAACGTGAGCACTGGAAACCAGAACGCGAAGCATCTGTTAAACAGCTCTTCATCCGTTTTCATGAACCAATCCCCTAGAACGAATGGTTCGCAAGATAATTCCTCGTCTGCCCTAATGACTGGAAAGGGTAGCAAGTACGTGCAGAGCGCACTGAAGAGCAAGAACTACGAACACGACGGGGAGGATTCCGGTTCGATACAGCTGAACCAAATTTCGCACAAGTTCCTGCACGGGGGAGGTGTTGGTACGGGGGGCACAAACGGAAACGCAAACGGAAACGCAAACGGAAACGCAAACGGAAACGCAAACGGTAACGGTAACGGTAACACAAGTGGTATCGCTAATACCAGCGGTAACAGCCTGAACGGTGGGAACAACAACGCAGGCGCCACAAGCACCACGAGCATGTCCAACAAAAATACCAACACAGACGTAAGCAACATCAGTTTAATGAGTATGGGAATGAACAACCTGAACAATAATAACATGTACAATTCGTACAACTCCCCCCCAGGGTTGGCCAACCAGTTTAATTATTCATTCACCAACCTCTCCTACCCCTATAACAATATGCACTACAATGGCTACTCCACACAAACCTTGGTGCCTCAGTATGGCCTCATAAACAACCACTACACAAAAAACAACAACATGCATAACAATAACTTCAATTACAATATGAATTACGATAACTTCGATGAGGGCAATTTGTATGCACACAACGGTAGCATGCACATGAATAATTACGTGAACTACATGAACGTCGGAGTAAAGAAGAATCAACTAAATAACCTAGACGATGATAATTTGAGTAATTCTGGAGATGTATCCATATCTGGGTCAATACAACAACAACAGAATTTGCCGCATGAGAACCAGAGCACCTCGAACCAAAACTCGCCCAGCGGAAACACCAACGGAAATGCCACCAACAGCAATAGCAACGGTAGCAGTAGTGCATGCGTGGACGGAACATCCAACAACGGAGTTAACAACCTATCCCTGAACAATATGAACATGAACAATATGAATATGAATAATATGAATATGAATAATATGAATATGAATAATGTGAACATGAGCAATGTGAACATGAATAATAGCGTGAACCCTAACCTAACCATGTCGTGCACCACAAGTTCTACGAGCGACTTAAAGAATAAACAACAGATAAGTAAAAACATGAGCGACATGCAGTTGCAATCGCAGTCCATTTCATCTCTTAAACAGAATCAAACGCAGCCAAGTAAAACTGGCACCAGTTTGAACAACGCCCAGAAGCAACACACGTCCAGTCAACATAGCCAAAGTAAACACTCAGGACAGCAGCACCAACAGAATCTACTCAACAGTAATAATAATACCTCCATAAGTCAATACACGCAGAACCAGATAAACCAAAACAATTCACAAAATACTGCCTCCTCCACCTCTTCCTCACTTACAAGAAAAGTAGAAACAAACAATATCAACAGTGGAACCCAGAATAATCAGAACAATCAAAATCACTTCTTAAACAAACAACTATACCATAATAGCAACTACTACAATGTTAACTCAAACAATAATTATAACATTCCCCCCGGTTTTAACATGACTCAGGAGAAGGAACAGAACAATAACTACCTAAGTAATAATGTATCGTCTGCCAATACCAACACCAGTGTTGCGGCATATCGAAATAATTGGAACAATATTAACGAGAAAAATTTAAATCACTACAGTTTGAACTACAATTATAATAGAAGCACCAAGAACAACTTTAACTACAGTAGTAACCTGTAAGGAAAAAACATACATGTTGTAAAAAAGGGGACCAACATGGAAAAGGGTCGTCTTTTTTTTTTTATTGCTCCTATTTTTTAACCCATTCTACTTCTTGTACCGCTTCATGTATATATAACCCCACTTCCTTCAACCACATACATATCATCTCCACAACTCCCCCCCCCCCCCCCCCCCCTGCACAGGAACTACAGTAGCAGCAACGGATATAACGCCACGCGAGACAACACGAACAACTTCTTCAACTACAACAGTTTCAACTATGGGCTACAGACACCACCTGGCCTGCAGAATTACTACCAAAATACGCAGTATCAGCAACAGAACAGCTACACCAACCGGAACTATAATTACACGGGGTACAACAACAATCTCTCCATGTGGAGTAAGTAGCGGCAAATTTGGTTGTGCCTGCTTTCGGCACGTCTCTCTCTCTCTCCCCCCCCACGTTAACTGCTCTGTAGACGCGTGGACACCGTTATTACTAAGTACGCTCAACCGTTACTAAACACCACCCCCCTTTTTTTTTCCTACCACTTCACAGATAGAGAAGAATGATATAATGTGGCCCGAGGATTTCACACGCTGATTTTTTAACCCCGCTTAACTTTTTTTTTTTTTTTTTTTTTTTTTTTTTTTTTTTGCCCTTTCTACGTGTCATAACATTTATTATAATTAGCTCCTTCTTTTTTTTACATCCCTTGATTAAAGTCAAACTTGCAATCTCCCCCCGTTTTTTTTTTTTTTTTTTTTTTTTTATCCTTTAAAACTCTTATAATTTTTAAAGAGCATTTTCCGTTTTGACAAAAGAGGGACTCTATGCATAGCGCCCAAATGGCAAACATAGTTGGTAGACTGGGCACCCACACATGGGATGAAGCACCAGTTTATGGTTATCTACGCAGAAAAGTAAGCCTGCCTGTATACAGGCACGTGTAATTAAATGACCACATATACGTACACATGCATACGTTCTTCCCGTGGCACAAATTAACACATTCGCATTAGCCCGCGCGCTGATTCCTCTATCCGAGGTGTGATGGAAAAATCCAAAGAACAAAAACAATTCTTCGAAAAGCGTTAACATGTACACATATTGGCATGCACAATTGTTAGTAAAAAAATAAATAAATAAATAATATAAACGTTCATTTTTTTTTACACCTCAATCGAAGCTACGAAAGGTCTGATTTATGCAAGTGCCTATTTTTAACCCTATCCCATGGCCTACTTTTATCATTTATTCGAACATCTTCCTACTTCACTTTTTTTTTTTTTTTCCCCACCATGAGAAAAAAAAAAATATATATATATATATAATGCGTAAAAAAATACACAAAAAATTCTTAATAAGGTACAGAAAGAATAGGTAAAAATACACATAAAAAATACCTATGAAGGCACATGGGAAAATACGTAAAAGAGCACTCAAGGCACAATTATTTTAGGTGTAATTATTTTTTTTCCTTAAAGGCACTCAAAAAATGAGGGGAAAAAAAAGAAAAAATAACTGACATTCCTGCGGACGAAAAAAAAAAAAATAATCAAATAAAATCAAAAAAATAAGTAAACCACTTAAGGGACAAGCACAAAATAGTTAGGAAGAAAAAATCGATTCAAGGGATAAGAAGTTTTTACAAGGTTCCCCAAAGTGTCAAAGTATAAAGAAGCAAACCAAACACACAAATTATAGCGCGCAAAAGGGAAGCCTAGAATATTTTCACAAAAAAAAAAAAAAAAAAAAAACGAAAGATAATTACACAATTTCCATTATGAGCAAAATTGTACATGACAAAACCGAAGCAAATGTATTAAAAGAGAGGAAGCAAAAACATGGCGCAGTGAAAGATGGAGCAAGTTACTGTCAAGATGAGGGGAATGTGAAGGTGGCTACCAGAGGCCACGACTTTTACAACATTATTTTTTTATTACTGCTATATACTATACAAGGTAATCCTCCATTATGTGCGCCCTGCGAGGGACTGTCCAAGTGTTCGACCACGCGCATGTGTAGTGTACACAACTGTGAGGGTGGAAATTAGGAAAATCGGGAAAAACGGGAAAACGGGAAAAAAATTGAGAGAAATGCTCCTTCACCCCTGTTCTTAATCAGGAGTGCTTCGGTGGGGGGCACAACCTCAGCATGTTCAGCACTTCTGTGTGGACACCCACATGTAAAGAAGTACCTGCACATGTCGGTGCATTCTAAGGCATATATAGGACGGGATAACGCAAAACGCAATACACCCATTTTTTTTTTTTTTCTCCACATTCCGCCAGTACACTGTTTCGCGGCGAATTAGTGGATTAGCGCATTTGTAGAATGGAACACTACACTACGTGCTTAATTATCATACACTACCGCGTAATGGCGTGGTTGCCTCAAAGCAGATATAAACGCCTACACACACCCGTGCATATCCCCCTCCTCTTTTTAAGGCGTCCCGATCGGTGTGTCGTCCGTCGTCCCCTTAATAATTCAAGATAAAGTGAGCTACTCGCAGTTAAGTATTTTGTCCCTAGTCAGCATACCCTTCAGGTTAGCACACAAGAATGTTTATTTTTTCACCTGGGCGTACCTCCTAAATGCATGTGCGTGTGTCTGTGCATGTGCACGTGTCTGTGTACGTGTCTGTGCGTGTTTGCCTGTTTGTGGGGGGGGCTCTGTTGGATCATGCCAATACCTTTCCTACCTTACTGTTTCTCATTCTTCCGACTCACTTTTTTAATTCCACTCTCAGCTTGAAACTGCTGTGGGCCCCGCTTGTCGATTCTGTGTACCATAAAAAAATAGGGAGAAGGAAAAGTTGGATAATCCCGCTTCAGGTATTTCAAGGAGGAGAGACAATCACATAGAGGGAAGATCGTGTGGCGCACGACGAATGAACAAATAAACAATCTCCCAAATGACGAAAATACAACTTCCTTTATTTTTAATTCCCTCCAATTCGCAGTTAATTTGTAGCTTTTCCATGATTTTCTGTGGGAATCATGTGAGCGTGTGGTTAGGGGAAAGGGGCAACATCGCGAATTTGTACTTCTTAACCTCCTTCTTCTTCGTGCTATTCTTTTTGATGGCCACCCAAGATATAGCTGTCGATGGATGGGCGCTGACTATGTTATCCGAGGAGAACAAGGGGTAAACGCAACATAGGGAGGGAGGGCACCAGTAGGCATGGTGCACACAACGCGAGTGGAATAACAACGAAGGAGTAATGTAAAGAGTTCCTATCCTTTCCACATTCTACGCAAAGCAAACATCGAAGAAAAGGGGGAAAAAAACATTCCCTCATGAGTAATAATGTGTAGAAAAGCCTACTCGTTTTTTTCATTTTTACATTTTTTCATTTTCCATTTTCACTTTGCAGACTAGCCTCCACCTGCAACATCCTTGGACAGAACATCGGCTACTGCGTGTCACAGTTGTCTTTCCTAACGTTAAACAACAAGAACATCTGCTTCTACATTTTTAGGAAGTACATAGAGTGCATGCACTCCATGTTTAACCACTCTAGCCATTACAGGCATTTGCACGAAACCATGGACATGATATATCCCTCCTTTCAACCCTTTGTTGATATGAATATCTTTTTAAAATTTTGGGGAGTATTTATTCTGGCGCTGACTATATTGACTTGCTTTAAAAAAGAAATGATGGACGATAATGGGAAGGAGAAGAATGATAATGGCGTGGGAAGCAGTACGCCGAGTAAAAAGTATAACAAGTACCCTAGTGTAAGAGACGAACACAACGAAAACTCAAACGAGTTCGCCAACTCAAAGGATACGTATAAAAACTTGTACCAACTAATATTCCTACCACCGATGAAAATATTTATTTTTATATTCCTCATGATCCGAGTTCCATTTGCCTCCGTGGAGGTGGGCACCAACTTCAAAATGTTGAAAAAGGGCATCAGCAAGGAAGAGTTTGCAATTTTCAATCCATTTTTCATACCTATATCAATTATATCATCAGCCATAATAGGGAAAATTACAAAAAATGTTAAACCCCTTAATATATACTACTACGGTTACTTATTAAGATACCTTTCGAATATTATTTTGTCTACACTTTTACCACTGACGGAGTATATATATTCGAACAAGACACATCTCCCTCAGGCTTATTTGTATTCCTACTACCTGTACATTTTTATTGCACAGGTTTTTAATCACTTTTGTATCGACCTCATGACTGTGTCATCGGTAATGAACTTACCACGAGGGCTGTCTAAATTCTCTTGTATTGTGGTGCATGAGGATTTTCCCCTGGGGGGGTCATCAACATCCCAGCGAAACCTCTTCCCCATGAGGAATTTATTCAGGAGGAAGCTGCCATCCCATGCATCATCGTGTACACCAACCCGCACATTACTGAGTCCTTAGGTGTACCCCTTTGATCACCCCCACCCTTGTACCTCCCCCCAACAGATGAGCTTCCAAAATATAATTTCAGACCCCGAAATTGGTGGAACCTACATGACCTTCCTAAACACTGTTAACAACATGGGATCACACGTAACCTACAAAAAAAAAAATAATGACCCATAAATGGAGAGTCAACGAGGGATACTGCACCGGCAGAAGATAAAAAAAAAAAAAAAAAAAAAAAGAATCATCCAACCGATAATCGATTTGACTAAAGAATGATATAGAGGGATAATATTTCATGTCTACAACCACTCCACATGTTTTTCCTTTTTTTTTTTTTTTTTTTTTTTTTTACTCCCTTTTTAGTGGTCAACCATATTTTTGTGGCTTCTGGATTATACAGACAGAACAGTGTGCTACGGAGGTACCTTTTAAAAACAGGAACATGCTTCATATCCTTTTACGCTGTGCATAATCCGGGCTGCTTTACTCCTTGCGAAGTGGCCCCTCCAATTTGCTACACACATATACACATGCAGTAGAGATGAAATTACTTACTCGAAAATTACCTCTTTTTCCTATCAGGGAAGTGCCTGTTGATTGATGGCTACTACACGCAAATGGTGTTTTCTTTCATCGTCGGGATACTCATAAACAAGTACATAACGAGGTGCATCACGAAGCTCCAGGTGCGTTTAACGAACAAGAACTAATAAGGGGCGCACGCTCATTGCGCGAAAAGAAGCGCCCATACTGCAGTGCCTTTTATGCAGTGCCTTTTATGCAGTGCCTTTTATGCAGTGCCTATTATGCAGTGCCTATTATGCAGTGCCTATTATGCAGTGCCTTTTATGCAGTGCCTTTTATGCAGTGCCTATTATGCAGTGCCTATTATGCAGTGCCCATTCTGCAGTGTCCATTTTGAAGTGCCCATTTTGAAGTGCCAATTTTGAAGTGCCAATTTTGAAGTGCCCATTCCGCAATGCCCATTTTTCGCCCCCTTTTAGGCCTTCCCCATAGAAGACTGGAGGACGAATAGCAGCAGCAGCGAAAAAAAAATAAAATGAGCATCCCCAAAAAGCAAAAGACAGTGTCCGAATTTGTTAGCTGATATGGTACCCAGTTCCCATGACCACCTGTCATTTTTTAATTCAAATTACATTTATCATGTTTGAAAGCAATAGCTTTGGTAGATGGGGAGAGCGCATGGGGAAAAGATTAAGAGGAAGGGAAAGGAGCAGGTCCTTGCGGACGGCCAATTGCACTACACAGTGGCAAGGAAAAACGCGTCTACAAAGGGCCCACGCAGAGTACATGTATACCTACACAAACGTTCATGGGGTCGTCTACGTGTATGACATACCAAATGAAGCATTTCCCGAAGCGCAACACCCTCAAGTACGTAATAACAAAATGCATAAATGCCACGTCTCAAGCATGTCGTACCATTTGGACGAAAAAAAAAAAAAAAATGAAGCACAATCGAAGGAAGGAATTTTATTAATCTTAAGAAGGCATGACACACTTAAATTTATTCGCACCTTCCTGATGTTACAGAATTAATGCAGTCGTTGCGTAAATTTTCACTTACAAGGAGAAATGTATCTTCTATTCCACCGTACATGATCAGACCATGTAACCCCTATTACCTAAACGGATTTATTTTAATTTATTTATTTTTTTTTTTTTTTTCACCATTTTGAAAGGCCATCCGTAATCAATCATATGGAAGTAAAATTTGTTGCGTGGAAAAAAAAAAAAAAAAAAATTTGTGTATATGTTTATTCGGTGAATTAAAATATACCCCCCTCGAGCCCTTGCCTTTTCCTTTGAAAGATTCATTTTCGACAAGCTGGATTTGCACACTTTGCCAGTTACGCTTAACCAGCCTCGGTTGGCACACCCCATCCATTTTGTGCCCCTCCCCCTATTTATCCTCCCCACTCTGCTCGTAACTTTTTTTGTCCCATTTTTTTTAAGTCACACATATTCTCCCTGGGCCTATTTCCTCTCGTTTTTTTTTTTTTTTTTTTTTTTTTTTCATTTCTATTCCCCTTCATTCACGTTATTTTTATTTTATGTGTTTATATATATATGTCGTGCCCACGCATATGTAAGAAGGGGTCCATCTACCACCATCACCCCTCCATATGACATGTTCCTTCACGTAACAACGTAGCCCCCCCTCTCTTAGATATATGTATGTTTAAATTAACCGATACATAATTAAGCAACTTAAAAAAAGTTTTCCCCCTAGTATCAATTTTTTTTTTTTTTTTTCCAATAGAAAAACATAAAGCATGTAATTTGTAAAAAAAAAAAAAAAAAAAAAATCATCTGTGGGGATATACTTACATTGCAGTTTTGTTATTACCAAACCCGAATAGAAATTCCAAATAAAATCCCCTTCAAAAATGCTCCCGAAAAATAAGCTGTCTGACATATGCACGGCCATTACTCTGGTAAAAACTTTCCTCTACAGATTGTGCCTGAACGCAAAATGACAAGCGTGCGCGTGTGTATGTACATACCTATGTTCACATGTGCACACGTAGGTATGGGCACCTGTGTACGTTGTGACTGCAACCCCACTCCCCCCCCCCTCTGTGCTTTTACCTGATGGATGAGGCTCCCATAATACTTATCTGCTCCCTTTTTTTTTTTTTTTTCTTCCATACGTTGCCCCCCCAATGCTACAGGAAAAGGCCAAAGAGAACTTATCGAATGAGTACAAATTGGGAAATGAAAAAAATCGAAGTAAAGAGCAACGTACACAGTTAGTGGATGCAGAAAAGGGAGAGGAAATTTCCCCCATAGGTAGGCACAACACAGTGGAAAAACTGCATAATGCTACCTAGTACCAGCACTCTATTGAATTAAACCAACCCTGTATGCGTCACTTTACACTCCCATCCGTACATGTCTATTTAAAAGTGCATATGGGTTGCTTCATTAAAGCGAACATGTTATCAACTTAGCGTAAAAATGGATGGGAAAAAAAAAAAAAAAAAAAACATTTCAACGTGAAACCTTTTAGTAGACGAAAACAGCGACGAGGAGGAAATCCGGAAATGGAGGGAGAAGCGACTTACACAACTTAAAGTACGTGGAAGAAGTTTTCCAAAAATCGGGCAATTTTTTGGCGTACATTTCGTGTGCACACCTAACGAGGGAATCGATTGTGCCTGTCCAGATGACGATTCCCCCCCACACACATACACATTTTTTTTCCTTTGTTGCTAGAAAAAACAGGAGTTGAAGAAAGACGGCGTTTACCTGGAAATATGTGAAAAGGATTTCATACCCACTGTCCTTAAAAACAGTAACGTGGTAAAATGTGTGAATGGAGCATGTATGTAAATATATCTACACAAAAGGATGCTTCACTTTCTCCCCTCTAGCAAACCTATACACCTCTATATTCACATGTTCTTGCATTTTTCTCGTCCCTCCTCCGCACAAAGGTTTGCCACTTTTACGACAGCTCCTTCAAGCGTTGCGAGATTTTACATGCCCATTTGATCAAGTTGGCTAACATACACCTTGCCACGAAATTTATCAAGTAATCAGACGAAAGCAGCGGCAGAGCAATACTGCAGTAACATTCACCTGACCGTGAAAACGATATAAACGTACTTTCCGAATTTGTCACTGCTTGCAAATCCCGCATACGAACTCTCCCTCCATTGAATTTCCCACCCTCTCTATCCATTTCTAGAGTGGAAGCCAAGAATTGCCTATTTTTTATGAACAAGCTAAATATAAAAATTTTGCCCAGCTTATGTTTATTCATCAATGGAGTTCTCTTAAAAACCTGCGTTGGATTTGAAGACTTTGGAAGTGCTCAGGGAAAAGGGAAAAAATATATAATAATAAAACCCGCAATTTATCGCCCTCAAATAAGTACACACACCACATGATGCACATCCTTGCTAAAATTATTTTTTTATTTGTAGATAAGGACAATTTCAAAACGAAGGACCTGGAGGAGTATTTGTTCAAAAAGAAACTCATCAGCAATATGGTAAAGAGAAAGAATAAAACAACAAAAACAAAAAATATATATATATACGCATGTGCGCATATATACACGTATTACTATTTTTTTTTTTTTTTTTTTTTTTTTTTTTTTTTGCACACTTGCGCGCATGTGGGGTGATTCAAATGAACCCTTTCCCCTTCAAAAGGAATACAGCGACGAAGATGAAGAAGAAGAAGCTTAAAATGGTTACTTCAGTTCCAGAGAGGTGGGTTGCCAAGGCAACCTGAATAGTGCCCCCCATACGACCGTTGCCCAAATAAGACGCGATAAAATAAGACCCAAAGAAACAGGCCCCCCTCTCCTCCCAGCCGCGCTTTACCTCCCCACCTGCTGATCTACTTCTTTTTTAACTTTTTCCTTTGCGCATTAATTTGCTTCTGTCGACTGACCGCCTTACTTTCACTTATATAAAACAACATGGGTTTCTTCTTCTTAATCAAGTAAAAAGGAAACCGCAAATAAAGCAGGATCTTGTACACATGTAGCAACTTCTGCCTGTAATCATTCAAACCTTTTACAATATCATTTTCGTACTTCAGACCAAACTGAATTTCTTTATGGTCATACAGTTCACCACTTTGGATACTCTCGTCGTATAATTCTTCGGGTAAATTTTCTATTGCCTTGAATATTTTTTCCTTCATTTTTAGTAAATGCCTTTCGTACTTTTCTTCCTCTCTCTGTGAAGAAATTTTAAAATGGACGTAATTTATATGAAGTGTGAGGAGGTTACCCAGATACATACACCAGCATGTACTGTCATATGCATATTTTTGACCATTGCAAGTGTACTTTTTTTTTTTTTTTTTTTTTCCTCTCCACTCGCATGTCTTTTTTTCCTCAAAATATTTGTTCAGGAAAAAAAAAAAATAAATAAATCATTCAGAACAGAAAAACTATTCAACATGTATGTGTGCAGAGGTGCCGGCGTGAATGCTGTACACGCGGGCGGAGCAAACACGTGGCAGATTTATGCTCCTCTCCATACCTGCTTCAAAAATTGGTACAGCTCAAACCTCTTTTGATACTCGACTCTGTCTTCATACGAATCCGTCGAATTTTGAGGACCAAAAATTAGGGCCAAAAGATTGTCCACCTTGTTTTTGTCCTTGAAAAAGGAGACCGTATCCGCAACGTAGGCGGGCGGGATATATGGCAGGTATCTGGTTTCGGAAAGTTTGTCCTTGTCTTCAGCTCTAAAGTTTGTAAAGGGGGGGGCGATAACGAAGCGATGATGAAATTGTGATGAAGCAGTTAGTCGATATCGTGGTGTTGTGTACCGAGGCCACGCAACGGTGAGGGGAAAAATGACGATCCATTTTACCCCAACACATGCATATGATCTAATATATATATACACAGAGACATAACAAACGTGTTTTCCATCTCGCCCTATACACAAATGTGCACCACACAATCCTCAACCAAGGAGCGTCACTTACGAGTCCTTTTTCTTCTTCTTCTCCTGTACGTTCTTCTTCTTCGGTGGGGCCCTCATGGGCACAAAAGACAAGCAACAAGAATTTCTGTTCCATCGATGAATTCTCGACAACATTTTTTCCATGTAGCCTCAGTCGCTCCCGTCCTGATATTTTATTATTTTTTTTTTTTCCCATACATAGAACATGTAAGTAGCCATGCTAACATAAGGCAGAGGCGTATACAGATGATGTTACTGTTCCTCTCAAAGTGAGAGAAAAAAAAAATTATTTCCACGTTATGGTAAGGCGAAGTAAATCACCCAACCGCTAGCTAACAAAGAGAACAAAAAAAAAAAAAAAAAAAAAAAAAAAGTTCCAAATCATACTTGGTGAACTAAAAAAAAAAAAAGAGGCAAATATAAAAATGGGAAAAAATGTACTACATTGTGGAGATACAATTTTACCGTTCAGTTAAATATATTCGCTTCGCTCCTTTTTATGTGTAGCTAAAAAGAATTGCCTTCACACGAGTTCCACAGGTTTTTTTTTTTTTTTTTTTTTTTTTTTTTTTTTTTTTTTTTTTTTTTTTTTTTTTCCCCTTCTCATTTGCCATGTATAGCTACCCGGAAGAGGTCCCCAAAATGTAATTGTATGAGAACTGCCATGTGTATTTTACGTGCATCTGGATGAAAACGTGAAGCGGGTCCGAGGGTGTACATTTAAAAGGGTCCACAGGAGGGTTGACACTTTTGTGCTAACCATGGCGAGAAAAAAAAAAAAAAAAAAAAAAAAAAAAAAGCCATAACTATAAATCTAAATATAACCATGAGTACAGTTATGAATACAACTGTGTGGCGCATGCCATGCCAAAACTCTTACGAGCAACAACTCTCCTTCTTCGCGCAGCTTAGTACCTTCCACCTTTCACACATTGTGACAAAAACCATTGATCCTGAAACATGCCAGAAGGAATTTCTATTCCTAATGTCATAGCAGAAGTACCATAACTGTCACTACTCCTGCGTCAGAGCATTACATTGGGGTAGATACGCACAGTAGGGCGAACGTTATTCTTCCAAACACTACAATCGTCCACCGTTTGCAATGACGAAGGGAAGTGCCACCATTTTTTCGCCACTTATTAGCGCTATTATTCCCATCGATCGTAAAAACTCACCAAATTGTATCTCCTCCTAAGAGTCAATTGCCATTTTACCCTACGTAAGGGGTTAGACGCTTGAAACTTCGGGGCCTCTACACATAAAAAAAAAAAAAAGGGTTAATAGGACTGAACAATTTGTTTTCTCTCCTTTTCTCCCTCATCGTACTTTCTAGACGCTTAACAAGCAAAACACCATTTTTGAAAACTCCACATGAGCTCCTTACTACATAATGGGAACCCCTGTTGCATACAAATCGAGTGAACAGTTGTGGAAGCGAAACAACATACACCCTGAAACAACAGCAGTGGTAACTTTAAGAACCAACCACGTTGCTACCTCTCATGATCGCCTTTAATTCACCTTTTTCCCCGCCCCAATTTCACAAAAAAATAGTGCACACAGACAATTGTGCTTTTTCGCATATTTTTATACTTTTACAAAATTGAATTATTATTTTTTTTTAAATAAAAAATATGAAAAGTTTCTCTTATTAAATATGATTGAAAGGGGGGAGTTTTTCCTTTTTTTTCTTTTTTTTTTAAATATAAAAAGGAGAAATTTCCCAGGGAGAACAACCCAATTGGGAGTTCCTACTAGAGTCACACCCAACAGAGGGTGTGTGTGTGTGTGCCGTATAACATATAGCACAAGGGGCTATTTTAAAAACGAAAAAAAAATTGTACACACATACAAAAAAATAGAGAATGATTTGGTATATTTGTAAATTTAAACTGACACATGTGGCAAATGTGGATAATACTGTTGAGTATTTGCTAGTGTGTGCATGCGTCTTTCTCTCTATGCTAGCCATCATATATTAATCTGCATATCTGCTTAACCACCCATGTATATACAGTTCGCCACAATTTTTCCCTGTTCAAAGAATGTAAAAAGGACTAATCACACTAGGGTTAAAACCGGTGAGGAAATCCATAATTCCGTAGTCATCATTTAACGCACTTAACATGTTTCGCACGGCAAGCATAACTACTATGTCTGCTCTGGTCAAATGTTTTGAGCCATCATTCGAAGGGGTACCTTGTTCGTGATCATCATTTATTTTGTGCATTACGATATCGTAATCATCTTCGAATTCTTCATCTCCCATTTCATCCTCATCTTCATCTTCATCGTCTTCTTCCATATGATAAAAGTTTTCTTCTTCGCTTGTTTCTTCCGCGGTGTCGACTTCGCTGTTGTTTCTTTCGTCGGGCTCAGTCACACTAACATCTTCAAGTTGGTTAGGTACACTAACATCTTCAGGTTGGTTAGGTACACTAACATCTTCAGGTTGGTTAGGTACACTAACATCTTCAGGTTGGTTAGGTACACTAACATCTTCAGGTTGGTTAGGTACACTAACATCTTCAGGTTGGTTAGGTACACTAACATCTTCAGGTTGGTTAGGTACACTAACATCTTCAGGTTGGTTAGGTACACTAACATCTTCAGGTTGGTTAGGCACACTAACATCTTCAGGTTGGTTAGGTACACTAACATCTTCAGGTTGGTTAGGTACACTAACATCTTCAGGTTGGCTAGGCACAATCTCCTCTACGGCCTGCTCTGCCACCAAGGGTGTCCCTTCTTGGCTCTCTTCAACTGAAACTTCGTCGCCTTCATGCACGGGCAGGGGTTTTGCTCCCTCTGGCACTTCTCCACTTTTATCACCTGCAACACCTGTTTCCTTATCAGCGGGGGCAGTCACGGGTTCTTCCACCAACTCTGCTACTAATCCATTTGTATGTTTAGCCATATGACCCGCAAGTTCTTCAAGCAATGCTTCTTTTCCCTGCTCTAAATTGTCTACCTCACCAGTCGGCACTCCCGTGTCCACAAGATCATCTGGGGAGAACCCTCCCTCCACCTGCACATCTGTCGAGTTATCTGCACCTTCAACTATTTGAAGCATAAGCTGAAAATCTGCATCGTTTGTTTTACCTGATTGGATTAAACTATTTGCATTTTCTTCACCTTCCTGTTCCTCTTCCGCATCCTTTCTCATGTCGGCTGACTTTCTAAAAGTAGTTTTCTCTGGAAGAGCATCGAAAGGAGCAATTGGTATAGTCTGCCCTTTGGGGGGTAAATAATAAGGGATCCATCCAGTCGTAATTTTTTTTCCTTTTTCAACTTGTTCATTTTTCACATCACTGCTTCGCAAATTTCCATTTTTTGCATCTAACTGTTTGTGTAGGACGAAAAAGTAAAGAACAACGCCTAGGAGTTTATTCATTTTTGCTTCTTCGAAGGGGAGGACGGGTGGAGAATCGTCAAGGGGAGGGAAACACCTAATTGGACGTATTACCTAACCGCAATGTTAAAAGAATAGAAACACTGTTCACACTTTTACGACGTAGATATGTGCTTCTTTCACCCTCTGCAACGAAAGTCCCTTTCTTTGCTTCTCTCCCTTTAGGTAAAAAAAAAAAAAAAAAAAAAAAAAAATACCAAAATGGGGAATTTAGCAGATGTACACAAATGGGAATCCTCTAACTCCACGTTCTAAAACGAATGGACAAATGAGAAGACTTATTGGTTAAATGGCCAGGTTTGTTCTAATTGACGCATGCATAGCTGCGTTTAATGGGAAGATGTTCGCATAGACGTACGGTCTTACACACTTAAACACAATTGTGTGTTGCTTTTCCTGCAGTGCAAGTTTTGCCCTTTAGGGAGGTTAGTGGTGAAAAAAAGAAAAAAAAAAGAAAAAAAAAAAAAAAAAAAAAAAACAGAATATAGAAGAAATTACGAAATTGTAAATTTGCAAAATTATGAAATTGCACAGGTGGTCAAGTTTCGAAGTGACAACCGGGAGAAGATGAAAGAATCCTTTTGAAGCACGCTCGACAATCCTCTACTTCGATGCGGAACTCAACACACAACACACCTCGAGGGGTTCCTTCAGCGCTAAGGGAACACCTGAACCTGCAGGTCGTTTTTTTTTTTTTTTTTTTTTTTTTTTTTTTTTCTTGCAGGAGTGGTTATAGAAAATGAAATGGCTAGCTGGAAAAAAAAAAAAAAAAAAAAAAAAAAAAAAGGCTATTTTCCGAGTGCTACACCTAGGTCGCACAAATCTAAAACAAAATTGAAAAGACTTCATCGTATTATTGCCTGCACATTTGGAACCATGTAGATCGTCGATCCGAAGTGTGCACGTGTGTGAATTAAAATTTTCCCTATGACGGAAAATAAAAAATAACTATTCTCCCTCCTTCCTTTATTTTAATTACACGACGAACTTTATTTTATTAATGACACCTTCCTTCCCTTAATTTTAATAATGCACATAGGGAAGTCGTGAATGCACTCGTTCTGTTTTTTCCTTTGCATTTCACTCTACAGAGAATGGTACCACGCGAAAATAACGCCCTTCAAGGGGGAAGGCATGGGCCAGTAAATGTGCCTGCTTACACATTTGCGAGTTCGCCCATTTGCAAATCCCCTCAATAAAATATATGTAAAAAAACGCTTTCTATTCCTTTTTTTTTTTGAGAAACAAATTTTTCTTAAACAAAGCTCCTAACCAGTGGGTAATATTGCATGCACAGCGAAATGATTAAAGCGAGAAAAAAAAAAAAAAAAAAAAAAAAAAAAAACACTGCAAGTCCAATAGTTCCTTGAGATGGCCAAAAAAAGCCACCCTTTTATTTTACAACTACTCGCTAAGTCATTCTTTATTGGGGACAATGGAGTCTTTTGCTGTAGCGCCATTTTTAATGTTATGTGTATCACACACATGGATGAGAGGGAAAAAAGGAAAGGAAAAAAAGAAATAAGAAGATGGAAAAGAAAAATCACGTAAAAGGATAGAAAAGAAAAAACGGAGTGCTACTGAGTTTCATAATTATGTTCCCCATAAAATAAGAAAAAAGTGAAGTGCGCACACAAAATGGATTATACCGACGTAGAACCCCCAAACCTGACTATGCAGAATTACTATTACCTCTTCTTTTGGTAACTTAGGATGTATTTGAAGGAAAAAGAATAAATGAATAAATAATAAAACATAACGTCCATTTTGTAAAAATTCCTTTTTGAAAAGTGTATATGTTAATACAGTTTCACATCAAAGTTGTCTGGTAGTTGTTCTCTTTTACTTCATTTTATTGTATTTAATTTTTTTGCTTTTTTTTTTTGATATTTTCTTCCTTTTAGGAGTAATTGCCCGCTAAATCCTTGAACATGTTGACAATCCGATTTTGTCCACTAAATAGGCTGAACACATTCTTCATCATATTTTCGGCACTTGTTTTAATACCTACAATATCTATATATTCTCGAATGTGCACTCCTCCAAAAAAACTGTCACCAGACAATTCAGCGCACTCCTCTTTCCCGTCTTTCTCCTCTGCCTTGGGCACTTTATCATCCTTTTGTGACTGCTCCTGCTCTTTTTCTGGATCTTCAATAGCTGGCATTTGTATTACCTCCACGGGTTCTTGTTCTTCTTCTGGATCTTCAATAGCTGGCATTTGTATTACCTCCACGGGTTCTTGTTCTTCTTCTGGATCTTCAATAGCAGGCATTTGTATTACCTCCACGGGTTCTTGCTCTTCCTCTGAATCCTCAATAGCTGGCATTTGTATTACTTCCACGGGTTCTTGTTCTTTTTCTGGATCCTCAATAGCTGGCATTTGTATTACCTCCACGGGTTCTTGTTCTTCCTCTGGATCCTCAATAGCTGGCATTTGTATTACCTCCACGGGTTCTTGTTCTTCTTCTGGATCTTCAATGGCTGGCATTTGTATTACCTCCACGGGTTCTTGTTCTTTTTCTGGATCCTCAATAGCTGGCATTTGTATTACCTCCACGGGTTCTTGTTCTTCCTCTGGATCCTCAATAGCTGGCATTTGTATTACCTCCACGGGTTCTTGTTCTTCCTCTGGATCCTCAATAGCTGGCATTTGTATTACCTCCACGGGTTCTTGTTCTTTTTCTGGATCCTCAATAGCTGGCATTTGTATTACCTCCACGGGTTCTTGTTCTTCCTCTGGATCCTCAATAGCTGGCATTTGTATTACCTCCACGGGTTCTTGTTCTTCCTCTGGATCCTCAATAGCTGGCATTTGTATTACTTCCACGGGTTCTTGTTCTTTTTCTGGATCTTCAATAGCTGGCATTTGTATTACCTCCACGGGTTCTTGTTCTTTTTCTGGATCCTCAATAGCTGGCATTTGTATTACCTCCACGGGTTCTTGTTCTTTTTCTGGATCCTCAATAGCTGGCATTTGTATTACCTCCACGGGTTCTTGTTCTTTTTCTGGATCCTCAATAGCAGGCATTTGTATTACTTCCACGGGTTCCTGTTCTTTTTCTGGATCCTCAATAGCTGGCATTTGTATTACCTCCACGGGTTCTTGTTCTTCTTCTGGATCCTCAATAGCTGGCATTTGTATTACCTCCACGGGTTCTTGTTCTTCTTGTTGTTTTACGTTCTCTTCAACGTTTTGTGCGTTCTGTTCATTTTCTGGAGTTTTATCTTGATCCTCCTGTGTGATGTCCTTATCTGCCGATTCGTTGGACGGGCTCTCCTTTTCTATATTCTCTGCACTTGATAACACATCCTCATCATCCACGTTAACTTGATCAAATAAAAGTGGATTTACCTTCAAAGTTTCGTGTACATTATTCCATGTTGGCACACTCTCTTCTTCGTATTCCCATCTGTTTCTTTCTCCTCCTTCATTATTTCGTCCCCACACAGAAGATGCGTTATGTGTTATTTGTTCCTCAGAATTTTTCACTTCTTCTACTTTTTTTTCTTCCGACTGTCCAGGCGTACCCCATGACGTGGACCAACTGGACTGTATTCCCTGATTACCTTGTTGTCCACTGTCCGTTGAAATGTTGTCCAGCGGTCCAGTGCTCCACATCATATTCATATCGCTCTCTTTCCAGTTATTTTCCCTTGGTGTTTCTATACCATCATCTGAAAGTACATAACTTCCTCTTATATTTCCTTCTTTTTCTTTCGAATGGGAAGTACTGGTAAGCTCCTCAATGTTTTCTTCTTCTCCACCGACAAGTTGTACTTCCTTAATTACTTCCTGCAGGTCCTCGTCCCCATTTAGAAAATCTTTATCATCATGGTTGGTATCATTCAGCTCCGTCTGGTCTCCATCCTTCAATGTGTTATTAATTGTACATCCATTTCTTAGGTTGGTGCTTTTACTTAGTCCAGCTTCACTACATAAAATGCCGCATTCCCTCGAAGTTAAAACGAAAAGGGCTAAGTAGAATGTAACATACGGGAGATTTCTCATGGTGGGTATTTAAAAAAAAAAAAACTAGCGAAATGGTGAAGTATAACTAAAACTATAAGATAGTAATACGAAGATGTACTGAAAAACTATAAGAGGTAGGTAAATATTTTCGCGCTAAAATGGTTTAACAGGAAAATAGCAAAATAGGGAATGATAAAAAAAAAGAAAAAAAGAATTCTTTAGGGAACACTGTGAAGAGAATATAAAAAAAAGAAAAAAAAAAAAAATTGATCCATGTGTATATTCTTTTTCTCAAAAAAGGAATATTTTATTTTTAGGCAGGGTAACTTGGAAAAGGCTCCTCTTTTCTCAACCTTCTTTGCGTCGCTGTTTTAGGGTGCCCTAAAAATTAAAATAATACTTCTCGCAGCAAGAAAAAAATAGTACTCCCTTTCCGTTCTTCATGTAGGGAAAACTAATCAGTATTCAAATTTCGCAAAGGAAGAAAAAACAATTAAAATAACAATGAGGGAACAGCCGAAAATACAGGAAAGATAAAATAACACTGAAATGTCGCAAAAAAAAAAATAAAATAAAATAATAATAATAAAATAATAATAATAATTATAATAATAATAATAAAATGCAGAAATCAAATTTAACAATAATAAAAGTAAAAAAGAGAAAAAAAAAAAAAAAGATTAAGGGAATATGTGACATGGCAATACACCCATAAAGTCAAATCCATGTCCTGCAGACAAATTTATATAAAACGATCATGATAGAAGAAATGCTTCTTCTAAACACACAACCATGGATCACTGCATATGCATAGGGGTGTGCATTAGTATGTGTATTCCGAAAGCATGCCAAACAATGCGATCATCTGTCTAGTGTCACTCGTTTCGACATACGAGAGGAGAAGGTGGGTACTCCTGAAACATTTGCACACGATTTAACTCTTTAACGTTCGTGTGGAATTTGCCATTTAGCCCCTCAGCGTGGATACTCGATATGGCTGCTCGGTACGGGTGCTGGATACAGATGCTTAGTCCAGAAAATCAGCGTGATAAGCAAACATGACTACCCACGTTGCTTTCCACTTTGAACGTGAAAAAACAAACTACGTAACCCTTTGTCCATACACCGAGTAGCCTATTTGGCGGCTTCCTCGCCTAGCCATGGAAAAAAAAAAAAAAAAAAAAAAAAAAGACCAATCCATCAGCTGTTACAAACGGACAACAGCAATTTCTGCAACAATTGTTTTCATTTCGATGAAGAAGTGCTCATATATATGCCCATGAATAAACTAATTAACCAATTATTTTAAACATAGTGTTTGCTTCGTGTGCACGTTCGAAGTGGTGGGAAATATTTCCTCAGACAAAACCTCCTTTCATTTTATGCACGCGACTTTTTCTGATTTCACAATCTCGACGCGCGTGCACATTTCAAAACCGCTTTTGCACTGAAGGGGCTATGAGTTCGTCGTTGAGGTGTCGTGTCGGGCGGTCTTTTTCGTTCAAAAGGAAATCCACAATTGTGTACATTCTTCTTACACCTGTTTGGCCAATTACACACTTTGTACTACACCCCTCCACGAGTGCAAACGGATAAGCAACATTTGTTAGCAAATCCGAAACGAGAGGGCTGTCAAAAAAAACGCAGTATTGGGAATGTCGATTTTCTCTTTCCATCACACAACAATTCATTCGAAAGACAAAAGAATGAACGAAAAAAAAAAAAAAAAAAAAATTACTAAAATGTCTAAACGTCAAAGCTACACGGGGGATTTACCCATTATTTAACCCCCCCTCCCCCCATAACACATTTTCCCTTTCAACCGTCAAGCGAAAAAACCAACGTGCTCGCCTTGTCCGCAGTAGCAACATATAATCGGGGACGACTTCCCCCGGTAGGACGAGCATCACTGGGTATGTATAGCTGAGTGTAATCTTTCCACTTGAAAAAAAAAAAAATAATATAATAAAAATAATAAAAATAATAAACTGGGAGAATTCCCTTTTAAGGTGCAAATTTAATTAGGGAAGTTAGGAAAGTCAAACAAATCAGACAGTACGAACACAGAGATAGGCAATGAACAAAATTAACAGGTTTCAAAATTTTGTCACATTGCCCACTATTAATAATGTTAGCCATTGGCTCCATCGCCACATGGGTAAGTGAGCAGTCCCAAATTAAAATGAGTAAATTAAGCAAATGGAGGAGATACATGTAAACGCTTAAATCTGCATGCAAAAAAAAAAAAAAAAAAAAAAAAAAAAAAAAAAAAAAATTAATTGCTATACATATTCAAAATGTATAACTTCAAAATGAAAGGAATTTAATTTTATTTTATTTTTCTCTTTGCGCTTTTTCACTTTTATGAAGACTCGCTAAATGTTTCTTCTTTCCCCCTTTTCAATGTGTCGTCTGATAATAATAGGCGGCAAGTAAAAGAATGTGCCTACCTATCTACCGCTGCACATATGAACGTATCCATGCATAAGTCTGCGGGCGCGTTAATGCACACGCAATTTACTTTCCACCCTGATGAGCTAAATTGGGCTTCCAAAATTCCTGCCGCACGATACGTATATGCGAAGTTACACCTCATTTTTCAGGAATTCCATTTATGCGGGGGAAGGTGTATAAGCCACAATGTGTATAAAGCATCCAATGTCGCACTCATCCCTTCGGTTCCTTTGCGAACATCATACGGCTGTGGCACTGCACACAGGAACGGTTCAATTTAATCAAAGCACCAATCCCCAAAATAAGTAATTAATTCTGCAAATACATAGTCATATCGGATGAAAAACCGTTAAGCGTATCCACAAACTCTTCATTTTCTTCCAGCGAATTTGTCATATATTGAATTAACTCTTCTACTTTCTCTTTCTCCTCATCAATGTCTGTATATTCCTGTAAATGGATCATATGTATAGTTTCATCATTCAGTAAGGAATGCAATCCCTGTTCCTCCGTTCTCTCTTCTATTTCTTCGTCATTGTCATATCGAAATACAACTTCTACATCCTCATCGTCGTCATTGTTATCTACATCGTCGTTATTGTCGTCTTGTGTGTCCTCGTCACTTTTTTCCTCGACTTCGTTATCGTCGCTCTCTTCGTAAATTTCCTCCAGAACTTCTTCCTCTATGTCATTCATTGAAGTTTCCGCATGCTCCTCCAGTTCTATCTTCACTTTTTCATTGTTCATCGGAAGGTTGAGTTCCTTCTCTCCTGGATTATTTACCCTAGGGTTCTGAACATTTGTCTCATCCACCTCCTCTAGCTCCTGCTCTTGTCCCTGCCCCGGTTGCTCCGTCGCTGTCCTTGGCGTCCCTGGTGGAAACACAGGACTCTCCTCACCTAAGACAAATTTAAGGGTCGAGTTAAGTACAGCATTTTAAATTAACCGCCCCAACGTTTCCGTGAGCGTGGCCGTATTGCCCGAAGCACGTGTACCAGTGCCTGCGGTACTAGCTGCTTATGTTTTACCAGGTTCTTCTTCCGCGTTTCCCTTTATGGACGAATTTCTCAAATTGTGTACCCAGGCTGAGCCCACCACTGCCCCGTGATAATGCCTAGCATGGGTACGAACGTTCTGACGAGTTCCGTTGCGTCCATCTAACGCTTTCTTCGTCTGTTCATTATGATCATTATTCGAGGTGCCATTCCTAAAACTGGTCTTTACCTCATTGGCAACACTGTAACCTTGGATGCCATTTTTGTAGAGGCAGAAATTTAAAAGAAAGACGAAGTAAAAAATGGAAAAGTCGGAAAATTTTCCCATACTCTTTTTACCTTCGAGAAAATTACACAAAAAAAAAAAGATGAAATAATTTAATTACCTTTCCGTTTTTTGTAAATTAACGGAAATGTGAACGTACTAATTTTAAAGTGCTTCGGCTTCACTATGTTGTAACATGGGAAAATAGATAGAGGGCTATCAAACCGTGCAAGTTGTTTAACAGTGAAGAGACGTTCCTTTAATTTAACGCTAATTTGCCAACATTTTACTAACAAACAAGAAAAAAAAAAAAAAAAAAAAAAAAAAAAAAAAAAAAACAGCTGGAAACAGGTTTATACAACAGAGTAACACTCAGTTGCCAAGCCGTCTTCCCAACAACCCTTAAAAAAAAAAGGATTTTTTTTTTTTTTTTTTTATCACATTATTTTTACCAAACGTGGGACAGCACATACCCCGCAAAAAAAATCACTCCAATGGAGGAAGTTTCTCCGAAACAAAAACATTACATTTTGTGGGAAAATTTCCACCCGTATATAAACTTACGCTTGTGTGTGTGTTAAAGGCGAATCGGAGAAGACATTCCCAATCTACACCATTTCTCACAGATGTAGGAGCCTCCTCCCAATTCGTTCCAACATAAATTACTACTTATTCGCATCACTCTGTAACAATAGGCCGCATTTGGACACATGCGCTAACAGAATAGTGTGTGAACATTTTTTTTTTTCTCTTCTCTTTCCCTTTTGGAAGTGCAAAATTGCAACGACATTCACTTTTCTTTTGTTCATTCTCCTTCGCTTTGCAGTGAAGAGAAGCGAAGAAAAGGAGTGCCAAAATTGTAACATTTTTATCAAGAAAAAAAAAAAAAAAAAATCACCTTTCATGAATTCGCATTTCCTGATTATTTCGCTTGCCTGGAGAATAATACTCCCATAACCTTTAACGACAAAAAGTTGATAAAATATATATATATATTATACACCTACATGTATCATGTATACACTGCTGAACGAACAAATCGCACACAGGGAGTAATTCTCCAACGGTGTGAAGAGCGGAGCGTCCTTCACAACCCTACTTTTGCAAAAAATGCAAAACTTCATGTCACGTTCCCACCTTCACATAGCGGAGGCGAATTGGGGGTCAACCTTTAAACCGCTATATCTTCTTGTGTAAAAACAAAAAACAAAAAACAGGTATTCATTTTCTTAACTTTGCACATGAAAAATGAAGCAGTGTCATGTGTGTTGAATAGACGCAGGACTCCTTTTTTGGGAGTACCCCCATGAATAACCCCCCTAGCTACCTCACCAAATTAAGAAAAACTCAGTAGTGTTTACAGACATCAATAGGGGCCCCGTAGCTGATGATAAATCAGCACAGTAGAACCCTCCACATACATACACATACATACATACATACACACACACACACACCACAACTAATTTGCTCCTTTCATTTTAATGGAATTTTCAAAAAATGAATAAAAAGAGTAATATCAGAAAGGTTAGCAGTCCCAACATGTTAACCATGCAAGCTGTGATCACCTTCCTGATCGCGCCAATTGGGCCTACCGTGAAAAACTATCCTCTCGGAAACGTAAAATGACCACTTCCTCCCCCACTCAAATGTCTTCAATAATCTGCACAACGTTGTTCGCGAAAAATTTCACTTGCTCGACGAAGAGTAGGAAGCCATCATACACGTTGACCGCTAAAGTTGCCAGATCGTTAGACATTTTTTGTAACTTCTTGTTATTCTTAAATTTTTCTACTAAAGGCGCAAAGTCCATATACTCATGAAAGAATTTTCCTACGCCTTTTTTGGAGGAGCCATCCTCCTTATTCACATCTTGGTTAATTCCATTCTCTTGTTCTTCTTCCACTCCTTCGATAACGTCGTCCGACTCATCTTCTTTCCCACTTAGCAATATATTTTCCTCTTCTGATATTTCATTTTTCGCATTTTCAATTTTTCCTTCTTCTACTTCTTCCCGTTTGGAATCCCCCTCCGAAATGTAGGAAGATCCCAATTCGTTATGAAGATCCGATGTTGTTGGCGATTCCGATCCTTTCATTGGTTTTACACCATTCGAGTGGTCTGGGGCATCTACCCCCTTGGCGTTCCACTCGATGGGTACTTCCTCTTCCTGTAGGAGTGGCATTTCCGCTGGCAAGGCATCTTGATCAGTTACTTCTGTGTTTGAATTTTCTGGTTCGTTCTTTTCATAATTAATCGACTTGTTCGAAGAACCTACTTCATTGGCGCCATTCACATGAACTTGTTCTATTCCCTTTTCTGTATTTGGCACATGCAGTTCACCTTCCTTACTTACTTTCTCTCCCTCTACCGGCATGATTACACCTTTTTCTGATGCTCCACTTGCTTGTTCCTTACTCTTTTCACTCTTGTTCGATTCTCCCTTCTCGGAAACCTTCTCCCCCTTCCCCGCTCCGACATTGTGATCATTTACCTGTGTCTTACATTTTGGATTCATCTGACTACCACTGTTTTTACATTCCCTCTGTTTTAATTCTCCTTTTTCCTTTTCATCTGTTACTTTTTCCGGTTCCACCTTTATGTCTTTGCTCGGTAGGATCTGGTTACCCTCACTAGGAGCATTATGCCTCAGATTCCCTTCATCAATGGTCGCTACGCCCTTTTCATTAGAAGGGGGGATGCCATTTTTTCCTTTCTTAACATTTTGTGTTTTGTTAATATTTTTTGGCCCCTTCTTGGATTTACTTTCTTCGATGGCCAATTTGTCTTTTTTTTTTTTTCCTACAAGTTTGCCTCCCGCACTGTGGTACCTCAGATTTGGCTTCTCCTGTGGCACATCAATGGGCACATCAATGGACACATCAATGGGCACATCAGTGGGCACATCAGTGGGTACATCAGTGGGCACATCAGTGGGCACAACACTTGGGTTCTTCGTTTCCTCTATGGCGCTTATCAGGCAGATGCAGAAATTAAGCACGACTAAATATACGGCGACATTCACGAGGCTCCTCATTTTGCCATTCTACGCGGTCGTCGTGCAATCGTGCAATCGTGCAGTGGTGAGCGGGTTAAAAAAAATTAAAGCGAAAAAGGAGAAACGAAATTCAAAGATGAACAGAAGAATTCTGAACATGGGAGGAGCGAGGAAATGTAAAAGGTTCGCTAACCTTTAACTAGCTCGTTACACACACAAAAAAAAAAAAAATAAAAAAAAAAAAGAATATCAATGGGAGAATTTTGTACTCTCTGCTTCTTACTTAAAAAAATATATGCTATGTACAAGGAGAAAAAAGAAAGTTTCCAAATGGGCCACTTCTAAAAAAATGTTAAAGACAGTGGTATAGGTGGGTCAATTCTCTCAGGATTGTTCTAAAACAACGGGGTGGGAAGGCTCAGGGGTGTCGTTACAAACTCGTTGGAACAACTTGGCGTCAGTTCTGGTGCAGTGGTACCAATTCTTGACAAGTATTCATGAAAAAACAAAAACATAAAAACGGAAGATAAATCAACAGGAAACAATCACCACAGCTGCGACTTCCTGCTCTTCTACTCACCATAATTTTCGACGCGCCTATCTCAATAAGCATTTCCCTTTCTTCGAAACTCTACTGAATGTACAAAAAAAAAAGGGTGCGCGTAGAATTCGTTCATATGATGATACATATATACGTGAGCCATCCCCCCTTTTTAAACAAATTGAAATATCCAGATTTACGCATGCATCAAAAAAAAAAAAAAAAAAAAAAAAAAAAAAAAACTTATCTGACATATCCTATTTGTGAATATTTGCACACGAACATAAAGGGAATGGAATGTCCTTTTTCGAATTTTTTTCAAACAGGTGAAGCGATAATGATTTTCCTTTTCCTGTCTAATTTCCAAAATGGAAAATGTTAATTATGAAGCAATTTGTCGGGGACACACAAACAAACGAACAGGAGAGAAAAAGGGGAAAAGACGAAACGTAAAGAACGAATTGTGAAAGAATTGTGGAGAATGGTATTTCGTTTTTTTTTTATTTATACACCACAGTGTATTTTCTTCTACTGATACTTTATTGCCATTTTTCTTGCCGAAGGGACACGGTAAAATTACAATTATTCCTTACCTCTGTATGTATACAAACTACTTGCACCTCAACCCAGTCACCCATACTGTGGATGAGATTTATGAATGCATGCATGTGGCATACATACGGACATGAACGGATATCACAGAAATGGACACATACGTATGCATACATGTATATGCGAATAAATCCATTTTTTTTTTAAAATCCGAAAATAACCCTTTCCCCATATTTGTTACTTTCCATTTTAGATTACACTGGAAAAAAAAATGTGCATCGCAAATGGGGGACTATCTAACAATCATGGTACACTATCTATTTTGCGAACGGTCTGGTGTTTGTAACCACAACGGGGAGAAAAAAAAAAAAAAAAAAAAAAAAAAAAGAGAAAAAGACGATCGTGTCTTTTCCATTTTATGCGTATTTCTCTCGAGAACAAAAGTGTGTGAAAAATAAAAAGGTCATTCCTTTTTCCTTCTTTACGCCCTGTGTGCTACCATATAGTGCTCCGTGTGACGAGGGACCATGCCAGATGGTCAAATCTGTGAACATAAAAATGGGAGGGGCGTGTAGGCGCATTTTTGTGCCATTGGGCCCCAAAAAAACAGGCAGAAAGGAAGGAACATATACCAAAACACAACCAGACGACCATGCGAGGAAAAAAAACTTGCCTCTCCCCCGTTCACGGCGATCTAATCGAATCCATCTTACAGAAAAGCTTACCCACCCAGTTTTCTCAAATTTCAAGATGCTCTGACAGTTAAGCATAATATATCCCTCAAGGTGTGGTCCTCCGTTTATACTCGTAATTTATGGCCGCAGGAAAACTGAGTGAAAGGAATGGGGGATTCCACAAACTGCCGCCAAGTATTGCGAAGTACTGCAAAGTACTGCGAAGTACCGCGAAGCACCGCTAAGTGGTGCACCGGCGCTATTGATTCATTATCAGATCCGCCGCGTCCGTCGTCAAGAACACGAGGATGCCCTTATAATCAGGGTCGTACATAAATGCATGGAGCATATTTTTTAATATTCTCGTCGTCTTTTTTTTAATTTTTAGAATATTCCTGTAACATCTTATATTGAATCTGGATGTTAGACTATCTCTGGAAAATTTGTTCTTTTGCCGTAAACTTCCTTCCTGCCTGCGTTTATTTTCGGCTGATTTCCAATTAGAGTTAATGCTCCGATTGTTAGTCCTCTTTTTCTCTTTTCCCTTTTCGTTGTTCTCCTCGTCCACCTCGTCCTCTATAGCGTACACATTCAAATTTCCTTTCTCTATCAGTCTCTCATCATCATTGTCATCATTGTCATCATTGTCATCATTGTAATTATCATCTTCATTTTGCAAAGGCTCGTCTCTCTCTTCCTGCTCTTCCCGTTTTTCACTTGACTCTTCCTCATTCCAGTGGGAGGTACGCTTATTTGCACTGTTCAGGTACTTACTTCTGTTGGGACCATATTTTAGGGGACAATTTCTTCCTTGATGAAGAACTCTAGGCTGACACATACATACAGGGATGGTAGCACGAATGGTTGGTACTCTCTCACCTCCGCTCTGATTGTTCTTTCCAGCATATGGACCATCAGTATGAACCAAATAGCTACCATACACATATCCGCAAAAGTGGTTCCCACGCCAAGCACTTCCTGAGTCAACTTCACACCTAAGTAGAGAATTCCTTTTTCTTCTTTTTTCTTTTTGTTTTTCTAAATTTCGTGCTTCTTTTTTGTCGTAATTAAAATGGCCGATCTTATCAGGAAGGGGTGTACTCTCCTGTTGTGTTGCTCTATGAATGGGTTTCTCCTTTTTTATGTCTCCAAAACTTTGAAGTGAGTCCCAATCGGTAATTTCATCCCAGTTTTGCCTTTTCATTGCACCATTGCCCATGAGGGCGTCTACAATCGCGTCGATGTCAGATGGTGAATCTGTTTTTTCTCCCATGTCGATGCCCCCAATGGGACTCCACCCATCCACGTATAAATTATCAATGAGGAAACCTCCCCTTAAATGTGAATTTTCCAGAATTACGTCCCCCCTCCCCCTTTCGGATTCTATGTCCAATGTTCTCCTTCCGTTACATAAGTGGAGAGGGAAGAGAAACAGATAAAAGGCGGTACCTAGTACTTTAAGCATTATTTTATTCTGTCAAATGGGAAAGAGACGCGTAAATCAAGACACACCTTTCTCTTTTTGCACACTTAGTTGTGTGACATCTGCAATGTTGACATGGCAACTAGCTTGTTGAGAGCGTTGTGGAATCCTATTCATATGCACCAGAAAAAAAAAAAAAAAAAAATAGAAAAAAAGTCAGAAAAAAAAAAAAAAAACTAATTACAAAAAGTACACATAAAGAAATACATGTTCCATTTAACACTCATTTTGGGTGCACAATTTTTATTAAAAGAACAATTTCCTATTTCCCCCCTCATTCCGGTCAGACTAAATCAGTTGTTTTAAAAGCCTACTGGAGATATCATGCCCACTGGTCTCCTTAAGTGGGTGTCTTCCTTATTCCTACGTGAGCAACTTACCCACTGAGAACGGTTACCTTGATGGGCAATTTGCATGCAGCTCCAACGACTCTCTAATTACGTGCAAAACCCGTGTGAACAAACGTAACTCTTATCGAGCGCCTCCATTTTTTAATTTTCCAAACGGGGCCAAACATATCGATTGCCAAAAAGAAAAAAGAAAAAAGTTAAGAAAAAAGTGTGTAAGTGGTCGTCACGGGCAGAATGTGTCTCCTTATAAAGTTTACTTCTTCTCAGCTTGTCTTTCTAGACTCCGCGAAGGGAGGGGGATCCTACATGCAAACTACTCAGCGGAATTGTGTTCCCATTTCGTGTCCCTCCCTCCCCTTTTTACATATATTAGACAGAACCGAACAAGTGCACAGCTCAGGAGCTTCCATTCAGGTGATTTTCTTTTCCTGTATGAAAATGTTTCGAAGCTCGTCCCCGAACATTCCCTTTAAGGATATCATTTCAGGCGATTAACTATGGAGCGAAAAAAAATAAAATAAAATAAAATAAAATACCAAAGGAGGAAGCGTCGCCTTTAGCAAGTACATCACATAGACTAAGAAAAAGTGCACTGCTCCAAATATTGCCAAGTGGAATTAAATTGGGCAAATTATTCATCCATTTTTTTTTTTTTTAAACAGAGCAGCTGTTCATTCTTCATTGTTCACCTAAATGTATTATAATCCCCTCGACATAAAACGATTTTGTTCATGTGTCGTGTGAAGAACCATTTTCTCGTTTTACAAATAGGCTCAGTATGGATGATCCACACGAGACACGCATTTATTCTAACCTTAACTCTCATGCATTGCACGAAATGATTTCCCCACTGAGGTGACAAAAAAGGGGAAAAGAAAAAAAAGAAAGAAAATTACTTCAACTTAATTGGTACACATATCCCCCTGATCATCGTATTGATGAATTTTCCTTTTTTTTACAATTCGCGTGCGATGTTTTTAGTGAAAGTGAACCTCAATTGATTTGTTCCAATCAGCGGAGGCTGTAAATTTTATTAACCCCTACAAAAGTTATTTTCATAAAAAAAAAAAAAAAAAAAAAAAATTGCAACTAGCTAAATCTGTTCTTAAGCTAACAATGTGTACAGCTTTTTTTTTTTTTTTTTTTTTTTTCCTTTTTAAAATAATGTGTGTGTATCACTTGTTGGGTGACAAATTGGGTGCCAACATATTGGCAGTATGTTTTTTTTTTTTTTTTTTTTTTCTTTTTTTAATGCGCCACTGGGGAAAATCGCCCAAGGGCTTAATTATGCTAACCGATCCGCTTACGCGAATCCATGTATGCATATGCAATGGCCAACACATGCTATCCTTCTCACTTGAGCATGAATTGCGAAATGTCGTTAGCCAAATTCTTGATGGCGTCATCAACTGTGCTGTTATCACCATCAAGTAAATCCAGCAACGTGTTCACGAAGGCTTCGGCTGCCTTCTTATCCTTCACATTGTCCTTGTACTCTTCGGCAAAAGCACTATGGACCATAGCTTCTGTGATTAGAGATTTATGTCCTACATCAGCGGGGTTGTTTTGCTCCGTTGGATTTTCTTGGGAATTCTGCGTTTCTGTTATCGGTTGCAAAATTTCTTGGTCTTCAATTTCATCCTGTTCTTCCTCATCGTCATCGTCAACCTCCACGTCCACATCGTCATAGTTTGCGCTATCGGTTTCTCCCCCTTCTTCCGTTTCACTTTCCTCTTCTTCCTCCTTCTCCAGATCTTCCTGTACTTCCTCTTCTACCAACTCTTCTTCCTCCTTCGGATTGATATCCTTAGTTTCCTCAGTGATATTTACTTCCTCTAAGATGTTAAGCTTTGCTGCATTTTCATTAGAAGTATGTTCACTAGTGGAAGGTGGAACAACTGAAGGTTGCCCAGCAGGAACAGGGGTAACAAGACCAGTGGCATCGGGAACACCACCTGGAATAGCTGCTGCTGAAGGATGTGCTCCGTGTGCTAGAGGTGATTGGGGTTTTTGTTCTTGACATATGGCCTCTACAGTTTGTTTTATTTCGTTTTCCTTCCCTTTGAACAATTTATCCACTTCTTCCTCTATTTTGTCTTTGCCAATGTGGCAATTATCATAGCTTTCCTCCTTGCATTCAAAACAGCTATTACCACTAACATCTTTGCATTGAGGTTGTGCATTTTCCATGATGTCTTTACTTTTACTAAAAGCATATTCTATTCCCGCAATTATGTCGCATTGGGGATTCTTCCTTTCCTGCGCCCTTGAGAACAGTTCATTTGTGTATGCATTTAGGAGAAAGCATTGCATTTTTTGTTTAAATAGTTTGGTAGCCTTGCCATTCTGGTTCTCAGGAATACTATATAGATGGCTCAATCCTCGAGCAATGTGCTTGCATGCTTCCTTCGCTTTTGTGTTCAGTCTACGATTTTCCTCATCAGTTTGCTCACAGAACTTTTCAGCCTGTTCATTTGTGTTAGATATACTCTCAAGAAGTTCTCCCAACTCAGTCTGAACATCATTCTCAATAGTACTCTATACATATCAAAGAAAGGGGAATATATACACATATATATATTTGTCCCCTCTCCCTTGATAGGAACGTATAGTATGTGTACAGACAAACACAGGATGAACTGTTATGTGCATCACAACAATAGACAACAATAATTCCTTACCCAGTTAAGAGTTCCGGTTGAGTCCAAATATTTGCTCTTCATTCCGTCTTCCTTCAATATACATTCTAGATGTTTACATAAGGCATTTTCTTTACATGGCGTGCCTGCAGGAAGGGGAAGGAAGTAAGAAATATGTAATATACGATATTAGGACAATGAAGAAGTTTAGAATGCTGAGTGCATCTTCATTATACTATAGTCCGCACTTTTCTTCACAGTTTAGCGAATTTGTCTACCCCCACCCCCACGTGGGTCAATGAAAGAAGAAGGTAACACACTATGGAACAGAAGGTTAACCGAAAGAGAAAATTGTACTTATAAATTTTTATGTAGTTCTACTTCTATTTATCATGTATGTAGTTTTATTTTTTGTGTGGCACCTTTACTGTCCTTACTTAGTGTACCATCTGATCCACTTCCATAATGTGTACTTTGGGAAGTTTCCAGTTCTAAGTGGACTTCACTTCTTCCAAGTCCTCTTGCTGCCACAGCTGCAGCAGCAGCAGCCGCAGCAGCAGCCGCTGGAGTACCAACACCTGGTACACCATTTTCGCCTGGAACACCAGGTACAACCCCACCAGCTCCTGATACTAAACCACCCAGTACCCCTTCATCTGCAGCTACAATGTTACCTGGTAAAGCCGAGGGGATATTACCTGAATGTGTTGCACCTTGTGAACCCGTTGTTCCCCCTACTGTTCCTGCTGCTTCAGGACCAGGATTCAGTTCTCCTGAAGTATTTGAATCTGTGCTAACTTGAGAATTCTTCGCATCAGCATCGGGGGCATCTATATCCACCTTGGGACCTTTTATATCCACTTCCGGACCCTTTAGATCACCTTCCACTTTAGGCAACGATACATCCACATCCCCCTTCATCTTAGGACCTTTTAATTTAGCATCCGGGCCTTCTATATTAACATCAGGAACGTCTATATCCACCTTTGGACCTGATACGTCTATATCCGCCTTAGGCAATGAAACTACGTCAGTATAAAAAAAAAAAAATAATAATGCACAAAAAATGTATATAAAGATGTGCACCGAATGTATGTGTGTAACCTATAATAAAGTATACCACCAAAGTGAAGTAATGCACTTAAAATAGAGGTGCAAATACACTCTTGTAATAGTAATTAAACCCATAGTTATTACCTGTTGCATGTTCCGTGGAATGAGTATCGGAGGAATCCATTCCCCGAATGTCATTCCCCTGCACAGAAAACCCCTCCCCGTGCAGTTTCTTCAAATTTGAATGTCCCTCGACCTCCCCATGATCTGCCAAATTTCCAGTTTGTCCAAACCCATTTCTTAAATTCGTTTTTAGATCAGTTGAGTTGGTCACCTTCGCACAATTTAAGTAAATTATAATGTTCCAAAGGGAAAGGTAAAAAGGAATCTTCCAAATGGACTTCATTTTAACTTCTTCTTAGTTACTACACGCGTGGAAACAAAAAAAGGAGAACACATGTTTAGAGGTGCATAGCTTCGTACTAATTGTTACGCCCCGTTCACCTCCACACATACACACAGGACACAGGGAGTCCAATCTGTTCTATGTACCTCGCTTACCTTAACAGACAAGTCGTCTTAGGCCAATGGACAGGGCGAACAGAATGGACCAAATTCAATTTCGCGGGGTGTGTCAACAGAGTGAGCGAGATGGGCCTGTCCCCACGGCGAAACAAAAAAAAAATGCACAAAATTGCAAAATTTGATAGGGTAACAAAATAGAGTAATAAGATGACAAAATAAAAATTAGCTAGAATTGGTCTGGACTAGCCAAATCAAATAGAACTTTTCAAAAAAAAAATTTTAGTTTAATACACACAGTGGCGAAGCCATCATCCAGTTGAGCAATCGCATTACACTGGGGTAATGACAAACACCCTGAAAGTTTAGAACAAAACAGGGAGAAATGTTACTCTCCGCCTAATGAAAAAGGAAACGTTTTCTTTTCTTTTCTTTTTCTTTTTTTCTTTTCCCCTTGGGGTGTTGTAAAAGTGTTGCATTTTTCAGTCTGCTGTGTCTGTCTGTTCATTTTTTTTTTTTTTTTTTAACTTTTTGCGCACACTTATCATTACACTATTATCGCTACGTTGGGGGCGTAAAAATTGCAATGTAAAAGCGGGAACGAATAATCGAATGGGTGGCGCGTCAAAATGTGTAAAGCGTTAACTGGGTGAAGCGTTAACGGGGTAGCGGGTAAAACGGAGCGACGATTCACACTTTGGTTACTTCATCGTTAAAAACACCTCCATTTGGACACCTTAAGTTAGATAAAAGGTTATATAACTAGCAAAAGGGTTGTCCTTTTTTCTTTATTTTATTATTCCTTTTGTCATCTATTTTTTCCCTTGCAAAATTTAAAATGGACGCATTTTAATCGCTTCGTAGTTTTGCACACACACCCGTAACGGTCTCCTTCACAAAACATAGTGTGAAAATCTGTTCCGTTCGACATTTTTAAGGAACACACATATGGAACATGTACAACTTGGAAGTACACACATAGTGAAACGGAAAACATTTCCCCAAATGAAGAATCTGTGCAAAGGGGAATATACATTGGGCATAAAAAAAAAAAAATAATAATAATAATTTGTTGTTTTGACCTGATCGTTTGTGTAGCTATTTTTTCCTTTTTCTATTTACTGTCTGTTCCTTTTTTTGTCAATATCCTTTCGTCATTATTTTTCTCCCATTTTTTTCCTATTTTACTTCCTCCTCGTTCTTACCTCCCTATCAAGTTAACAACAACAACAAAAAAAAAGAACAATTTCGCACACCTCCCCACTTACACACCTTTTCGAGATTTTTTAAAATGCTTAAGGAGTGAGCTGCCCAGCTAAAGCGAGTTCCCAATCTTTTCTGTTACTGCGCAAGTTTAAAAAAAAAGAAGAAAAAAAAAAAAAAAAAAAAAAAAAAAAAAAAAGAAAGAAAAAAAAAAGGATTTTCCACTTCCCTAAAGGGTTTAACATAGTTTACTATGCAACACCATACGTGGAGTAAATTATGCAACTTCATTTCCCTCGTCCATGTTATTTAAGTAGTCAGCCACATCCTGTGCTAACACTTTGAGGGATGGGTCAACTCCGCCATCTTCTTTTAGTATGCTCATTAAGTCTTCTACCAAATCCTCGTCTTCTGTTTTAGTATTATCATTTTCGCTGTTGTTCGTTACAGAGTCATTGGATGAGACCAATGTATTCTTTCCCTCTTCATCATCATCATCCTCCTCCTCCTCCTCATCGTCATCATCTTCTTCGCTGTCGTCGTCGTCATCTTCTTCCTCCTGTTGTTCCCCATTTTCATCGACTATCTGGTCGTCTCCCTCATCATTTTCCTCCAAAACGGATTCTTCCTGATTCTCAACATTCTTAAGGTCACCATACGTTTCAAGTATAATTCTTTGGGCCTCCTCCGGATCCTGCGTCAATATTAGGGGGTCTTGTTCTATCTGTGTTCCGTCATCTTCTGTTTCTTTTGCTTTCGCATCTTCTTTTTCACTTGATTCGGTCTGCTCTTTTCCACATCCCTTCTCGCATACATCACATGCTGAATCTCCTGAGCAATCATCGCCTTTGCATTCTTCACCAAAGACACAATCCTTTGGACATGCATCATCACTGTTACAACTTTCTGGACATTTAATTTCACATTCTGCGCATTCAGGTGAGCTAGGTGTACTGCAGGTACTGCAACTTTCATGGTGGGTTGTTTCTTGATCTTCTGTCAACACATCCCCTGGACTGCCCGTCAGGACACTTCTCAAATTGGGCTTCTCCAAATTTTTAAGTCCTACATTATTGAGGTTGTCGACGTTTCCTTCCGTTTCCGCACAGGCAAGTTGCTTAAGGAAAAATAAACATAAAATTACGCACACGCCGTTTTTCATCTTGTTCTCTTTCGTGAGAAGAAGTTTCGATTTCGGGAAATTTCGCAAAGTGACCAAGTAGCGAAGTGAAAAAAAAAGTTCTGTTTAAATGACAGATCCCTTTCAAGTGACGTTTTGGAAATATTTCCACGTGGGTACAGAATTAAATGCTCGATTCTTGATTTCGATTTTGGCTATTTGCCTCTGTTTCTGCAAAAATTTTTTTTGACAAAAAAAAAAAAAAAAAAAAAAAAAAAAGAATAAACTAACGAGCGCAAAACGAATTTTACATCCTGAGCAGCGCGTTTTAATTTTGGAAAGAATTGAGGAAGTGAGAAGTAAATACATCATCACAAATCAGAAATATCTGCTCCTTTGACGCCGCTAATTATCGCTCAAAAACACACACACGTGTTCAAACGACGTGCACACAGAGGGATGCGTTCCTCGGGTCATCTGCAAGACGTGGAGATACCATTACAATTTTTTACATTGGTATTGCGCAGCTCAGAAAATTAATCAGAATTAAAAAAAAAAAAAAAAAAAAAAAAAAATATGTCACAAAGAAAAAAGAAAAATTTCACAGAAAGCAAAACTTTACATACAAAAAACGAAATGACACGAGGAGAATCTCTTCACTGAGAAATTAACTCACCGGAGGAAATACTTTCCTCTGTTCCCTTTGTTTTTGTATCTCATGTTTTGCTTTCTGTGAAATTTTTCTTCTTACTTGTGACATATTTTTTTTTTTTTTTTTTTTTTAATTCTGATTAATTTCCTGTGAAGGGAACCCCCTTCCCTCCTTCTGTTCCGTATACCAAAAATTAATTACACCTTCTTATACAGCTGCGTTAACGTACCCCCCACACACCACCACAACTCTGTCCCCTTTTTTATTCCACACGGGAAATGTTCTCTACACAATTTTCTTATTCATTTTGATCGATATGCTTAGTTACGAGTCCTTGTATTTTGGGGAGGTCAGTCGTCTGTGGGAATATCCACCCCCCAAAAGGATACACACTGCTGTGGAGTAAAAAGGTGAAGCTGTTCATGAGGACAGTACAAACAAGTATACACAACAACTAAAAAACGCGGTATGTGTATTCATCCATTCATCAAGCACACCTTGAACAATTCATAAACATGAAATGTAAACGGAAGGATTTACTCCTTTACATCATGTAGGAGGTTGCCATTTTGTCAGTCCCTCCTTTTGGTGCACCTCCAAAAGCCTACTGAGTAAATATTATCGTCCTCTAAATATACGTGTTGGGATATTTTACAGCACGACCATCACTACGTACATATAGTTCCATGAAAATGTTATGAACAGGCATCTGTTGGACAAATCTCCATTTTTCGTAACTTCCAATTGGGGTGTACTTTCCTATTTTTACAACTTCCGATATTTTTTCATTTTTTTTTCATTCTATTAATGCAAATGAGAGCCACATACTGGGAGGGAAGGAACAAACTTTATTTACACTGTTCAGTTGCATATGCAACGTAAAAAAACAAAATGAACGTTAACGTTTTTCTACAACCTTTTGTGCTTTGTGCAAAACACTCCTATTCGATATACCCCTATAAATATGAATAACTCATGGAGAATCTCCCTTCTGTATGTTTAAATCAATGGTGAAAAATTCAATAATGTCTTTGGCAAACATTCTTACCTCATCATTATCCCCGCTTTCATCCAGCATGTTAATCATAGTTTCGACTAAACCACCTGCTACCTCCTTAATTCTATTCGCATTTTTATAATCCTCCATAAGCACATTGTTCACCTTGCCATCACCTGGTGGAATCAAATTTTTGTCTTTTTCCCCATCGCCCTGTTCGTCCATGTTGTCCACTTCTTTACCTTCTAAGGAGGTGCTTTTGCCACTTTCTCTGTCCACATACCCAGGGCTCCTTCCACCATCTGAATACTTTTCTTCTTCGTCTTCTTCCTTAATTGATGTTAACTCGTACGTTTCGTCCCAATTTTGTTCGTCTCCTTCATTATCGTCCTCATCATCGAACTCATCATCGAACTCATCGTCGAACTCATCGTCGAACTCATCATCGAACTCCTCATCGCCGTCGTCCTGTTCATGGTCCACCTCCTCATCGTCCAACTCATCATCTCCCCCAGAGGCTAGCGCATCTGCAGAGTTAACACATTCTTCATGTTGCTGATTCTCCGCAATGTCCGCATCACCCTGTTTATTCAAAGGATCTCCCTTCGTTCCATCACTTCCCACACGGGTGTACAACCCACCCTTCCTGGAACTACCCTCTTTCACCTGCATATCACCATTTCTTCCTTTGCACTTCTCGATGCCCTCCTTACCATTCGCCCCGTCACTATCTACCGAACCGGCTGTTAAATTGCTAAGTGCATAACTTGTAATTCTCCCACTTTCCAGTTTGCACTCATGTGTAAATATCAGCAGGACAACGAAGAACAACGATATGTGGATTATGCTTTTCATTTTCGTAAGTGAATCGTTTGGGGGGTGGGGAAAAAAAAGTATATTCCTATGGAATGCAGATTAGCTTATAGGTGTTCCAATTATGACGTATCCTTTCTTTTATTTTATTGATGATAAGAAAGAGATTATTTCTTTCCCCCTCAAAGTGAAATTCTCAATCAGTCGTATTCATATATATGTGTCCTTCTCTTTAACCAATTATACAAAAAAAAAAAAATAAAAAAAAAAGTTCCACTTTGATAACTATATTAAGGTGAATGTGACAGAAGAAATCTTCAATTTCTCATTTCACAAATGTTGCCGCATGAAATTGTGATCTCCTCAAATTATACATTGCAAAATGCTTACACAAGAAAAAAGGCACATACACTGTAAATGAAGAACTTATTTATGTTGAGCAACACTAAATTGTGCCACATGCTTCTTAACCGTTGTTCTGTGTTTTCCTTTCTACACATGTCGTCCTGATAGTTTTCCTCCCATACAAGTCGTTTATTTTATTTTATTTTATTTTATTTTTTCTTCTGAACCGAAAGGAATAAAACAAAAAAAGCTTTAACCTCTACACGTGCGCAAGAATGAAGTCCATTTTCGCTTAATTAAAAAATGCCTTTTTCAAATTTGTTCTACCTTAACTACTTGACAACACATTTCTACGCAATCGTACTGAGCAAGGTTGTGGGGGAAGAGCAAAAAGGAGAAACGAAAAAATTAGCCAAAAGGCACTTTAAATGCTGCTCCAATGAATCACCAAACATGTGACTTTTTCTTTTACACCTTTCCAAATTGATAAAAATTGGAGAGCCGACTATGCTGCATTAGAGGTAGATCACCATGTGGCAAGAAAAAACAAGAAAATAGAAATACCAAAATGTGCACAAGTAGGAGACAGCGACGTATGCGTAGATTATCAAGAATAGGGGATCTACTCCAGGATGCTCCTTACATCAGAGGTAGCCTTTCAAACTGCTTCTGAATTGTTCTTTCCCCCATTTCAGGTCCCCCTTCCAGCGTACCTTTCTCATTCGAATTGTATTAGCCCTCTCCACGCCAACTGGTAAATCCATTTTTCAAGGCAGTTAAAGAGAAATCCTTGTTGACAATTTATTCACAGAGAACCTGTTCTACGTTTAGCTCCCATTCACTTCCTCTTTTTTCAATTCTTCTGACCCCCTTTTTTTTTTAAAAGCTGAAGGGGGCAACAGCGCAAAACAACTGCAAAGGTTGTGCTTTTTCCGAATAGGCCATCTTAAAAAATAAGGCAAACGGGGGAGTATATAACTGCTGAGCGGGTGGTACATATATATATATATATAGCTACTTATATGTGTATATTTTTTGTTCTCCTGCTCAGTGACTAGTGACGATGTGGCATCCTTTAAAAACTACCGCTTCGTTTATGTTAAAGAAATTATAGTGACTTTCCACCTTATTTCTTCTTCATACTTCCTATACTTTTCCGCCTCCGCTGCGTTAACCCAAAGAACGTTTTTCCCCTTCTTAATATTTCCACACCCCATCCACAGTAAAATGTAACAATTTTTTTTTTCTAGTGCCAAAATTGTATGTTGTCGTTTGCCTAGCGGAAGCTGCAACTCAGCTACGATAGACCCTCCCTTCCTTACATGTCATATATAGATATATGTACACGTAAAAAAGAAAAAAGGAAAATAGCCCCATAGTGTATATGCATACGTGTGTGACATACGTAGCAATTGTGATCCTTCTTTTCTGCGCGGCTATCCTACCCCTATGACCGATACACGTGAAGAGAATTTTCCCTTCGCCAAAAACCATGGCATCGATTACCTATTTAGAAAAAACCTCCACAGTATGGGCGGTATCGAAGGGAAAATAAAAACCATCTATGAAGATTTCCATGTGCACGAAATTACGAAAAGTAACAACATTTTGCATTTGGATCAGCTCATACATAGAGAAAAAATTAACCAAATTATTCTCCAGAATGAGGAAGACGAGAGGGAGAATCTTATCAGGAGTATCTCCAAAACGGAGTTACACCTGGATGTGATAGCCAAGTACGTAAACAAAAATAATGTGAAAACGTTTCAGCAATTTCTTACCTTGTTACACGACATATATATGTTAAAGATGAAGAGTCAGGCGGGTGAGTTACCGGGGGAGGCAACAAGAGATCTCTTGAAGAAAGTATCCATTCCATACTGTCTCTTTACACACCTGGACGAGATGCCTGCTTCTGGTGAGTCCCATTTAAATGAAAATGGGGATGCCACGCGAGGTGAAGAATCCCTCTGTAGCGATGACCTGCGCACAGAGAGAAACAAAGCTGCGAGAAGAAATATCCACAACGTTATAAAGCAGTATTACCCATTTCTCCTGACGGAGACGAAAAATTTGTCACAGACTGAAAGTGTCCTTTTCCATGGAAATATACTACAAGGAAATGAAAACCGTGATAACAACAGTGTTGAATTTATTAAAGAAGAAAAGGCCGATATACACATCAGTGCCATACAAATTTATCCATCCTTTAATTGTCTGAAAACTATTCTACCACAAGATATATTTAACAAATTAAAAGGAAATGCGAAGAAATCTCGGTTCAGCCAAAACGATGAACTGGAAAATGTTATCTGTCAAAAGTTGGACCAAATGGAAGAAAAGGAAAAAATCAAAAAATTGCCTGAACAGTTCAGGCAGTTTTATCGAGAAGAAAATTCCCCGGAGGAGTCTAACATTGCTAAGGGATTTTCCGAAAATAAGAGAAGGAAAATTCAGTGCGATACTTTTTCCCACAGTTCCGATGGCAACTGCACAGGGGGGGTGAATAAGAAGGGGCAAGGGGAACAGCACGTCGAGGTACACGTCGAGACACACGTCGAGACACACGTCGAAGCGGAAGGAAGGGTTACTACTGCCAACCTTCATGATGATTCCACCCTTGACATTTCAAAGAACAGAGCACAGTGTGCGGACCCCCCAAAAGAGACCACTACAACGTATGATGAAGAGGGTATCCCTCCCTACGGACATGTTTCTCCTTCCAGTGTTAATAAAAGAAGAGACACGGTTAACACAGATTGTAAGGAGATTAACCACGAGGAAGAGTCGGAAAACTCTGAGGGGGAGAACTTCCTGGATAAGCTAAACCATCACAGGAAAAGGAAAAGCGAACAAAAAAAAGGAAAAAAATATCTCCACTTTAATCTATATAAAGAAAACAAAGACATATGTGAAGTGCTGCATAAAATAAAAATAAACTTAAAAAAAAAAAACGGAGATATATCATATTGTGGGATTAAGGACAAGAGGGGAATAACGGTGCAAAGGTTCTGCATTCACAAGGCAAAGAAGTTTGATTTGTTCAAGCTCATAATGGGGGGGGACAGTGACAGTCGGGATAGAGGCGGCGATAAAAGTGGTGGAAGGGGTGGCTCCTCCCCCTGGTGCAACAACGTCTTTGTATCCAACCTCAGTTACAGGAAAAAGAAACTCTCCCTGGGTGATTTAAAGGGAAACTTCTTCAAAGTGCTAATAAGGGGCGTGGAAGACACCTCGGAGGAAAAATTCTGCGCGCTCGCAAACAACTTCAAAAAGACAGGATTTGTAAACTACTTCGGCCACCAACGGTTTGGAAGTAAGAAAATAAAAAATTACGAAATTGGCATTTGTATACTCAAGAAGAATTACAAGTTGGCGCTCTTCCACGTCATTGAGAATACCGGACTGGAGTTCTCCAAGAAGAGTCGCCTTATTGAGTACTTGAACGAGTTGGACGGAACAAACCGGATGGAAGAAAAAGGGGAAACAACAAACCGGATGGAAGAAAAAGGGGAAACAACAAACCGGATGGAAGACAAAGGGGAAACAACAAACCGGATGGAAGAAAAAGGGGAGGTCCCCATTCTGACCAGAACTAATGATAAGTCACATGCGCGGAAAGATGAGAAGGATTATCGGGCAGAAGCAGACGCAACCCCACAAATTGATGAGAACGCCGCTGTGCCTCCATCAAGCAGCGAAAAAAAAACCTTCTTTAAAAAAAAAAAAGAAAAAAAAATGAACGGCACAACATCACACACAAACGCAAAAGAAGAGCAAAACAAAATTCCGAAAGAAATTTCCGAAATAATAAACTCCATTCCGAGTCACTCTCATGTAGAAAAAACTATCTTGTTCTCCTTAAAAAATGATAACAAATTTAAAAATGCCTTCATGAATTTATCCAAGGATATATTTTCCCTCTTTATCCATTCTGCTCAAAGTCTCATATTCAATATCCTTGCGGATATTCGAATGAACAAGTATGGCTTTGGTGTCGTGGTAGGCGATCTTGTCGAGTCGAATCCTAGAAATGAACAAGTTGTAAGCAGTGATGATTGCACTGAAAATGATGAAGATGAGTCGGGAAGTGATGAAGCTGTATACGAAACGAATGTAACCCTAGTGACAAATGAAAATATTTCAAAGTACGATATATATGATGTCGTTTTACCTTTACCTGGGGATAAAAATTTTTTGTTTCCTCCAAACCTGATAGAAGAATACAAATCTGTGTTGAGCAGTTTGCACTTATCATTAGATGACTTTAGGTCCGAAAAAAATTTCTTCAGTGCACCCGGCGGTTATCGAAAGGTCGTTGTAAAACCTTGTCATTTCAAGTCCCTTTTTATTAAAAGTGACGCAGCGGGTGAAGGAAAAATTCCCTTCATACGGAGTGATTTGTGCAGGTTGATGGAGCAGGAGGGGGCGGCGGCCAACGGGGCAACCAATTCGGTCGCCAATCCTGCGGCTATAACTCGCATACCGGACGAAATACACACACATATTACCTTCGTCCAGAGTGACGCCTACCACGAGCATTTAATTAAGGAGGTACCCAACTATCGAACGACAGCTTCTGTCTTTTTGACATGTTCACTGCCCAAATCATCCTACATCACGGTGGCGCTCCTGGAGGTGCTGAACAGTTAGGTGGTGCATCAACAGGGTAGGGTAAGCACTTGGCCATTGGAAGGTTCTTTTGCAAGCTCTTTTCGTGAAGTCTATTTGGATGAACAGTTCTAAGTAAACTCCACCCCTCCTATGTTTACAGATTTGACAGGAGCTAGGGTAATAAACCCCAATGCGTGGTGTTCATGCGCCATTTGGCTGGGATCCCAAATGGGCTATTACATGAAGGGACCCTTTTCAAGTGCTTGCGTTGCTGACAGATCGCAGGGGGCGCAAAAAACTCCTCTTGTTAATTCACGAATTAAATTTTTTTTTTTATTTTTAATGAGGTGTCTATATGGGAGAAAAACAATTTAGGTTTATACAATTATTTTAACATTTTCTTTTTTTTTTTTTGTTACTTTGCCAAATGTCGACATGGTTAAATGCCAAACGACCAAATGAATTAGAAAAAAAAAAAAAAAAAAAAAAAAAAATTATACATAGGAACAGATACGTCCGCCGATACAATCTTCACATCTGTCCAAATGTTACGCACCCTCCCCCTTTTTTTTTTTGCGCTCCTGCATGTGTGCGGCCTTCTTTTTCGCTTATAAGGGTATCCACACTTGTTAACTGCATTAATGACTATGCGGGGAGAAGCATGCAGGGGGGGATGGATCATCAAACCTTTCCCTGATGAGGAACCAACTTGATGGAGGAATACTTGACGTGGATCGTGATTGCTACGTTGTTATGTTGTTATGTTGTTATGTTGTTACGTTGTTACGTTGCTACGTTGTTCCGTTGCTACGTTGTTCCGTTGCTACTTCGCCGTATGGGGCGCGTCAAAAAAACTTGAGGGGCCCGCTGCTCTGCGTGGAGTGGTAAAACGGCATATCCTCCGATGAGGCGAAAACCAAGGGCACGTTTTTCTCAAAAAAACAGTGGCCATTAATAATGGAGAGATCCAAAGTATTCACTTCCTTTTTGGTTAAATTATCCCGCTGCTTTACCAGCGTTTTATAATTCTTTGCTTTAATTAATGTCCCCGTCTGCATATTCGTCTCCTTCGCAAAGGTAAACACTTCCTTATTGACATGCGGAATAATAGCATTAACGGTGATGTTGTTAATGGTGATGGGCTTTATATTCATAATCGCAACGGTGAACGTGTTGATACAGTTGGGGGGTGTGGGAAGATACAAAACAGCTAGGTGCTTCTCATTATCATCGACCTCAATTTCAAAAATGGTGCATGCTTTTTGATTTTCCTCCTGCTTTACAATATTTACAATTTTACACACACGCATGACGACCTTCTGAATTTTGATTTGCGCACTTTCCACCTCGAATTTTTTAAATAAAATATTATCGTTATTAATTTGTGCTCCTTCTTGGAGGTTATTCAACCAGGGATTTAAATCAACGATACTCTTCTTAGGGGTGTTTAATTTTTTGAAAATTTGTGAAGCAATGGATGGAATAAAAATATCCAAATAATGGGCAATTAAATAAATGGCCTCCATCATAATCCTAATGATGTGTAATTTTTTATTCTGTTCTTCATTTTTGTATTTCCATGGAGCCAACTCGGTGAGAAATTTATTTAAATCTTTGCACACGTTTACTGTTTTTTCACAACACACTTGGACGCAATAAGTCTTCATGTGGAACTCCACGCTGTTAATAAAGTGGAGGAGGCTGAAGGGCAAGTCGATGTTGTACTCCTCAAACAGCGGAGGAATTTTCGACTCATTTGATAGCTGGCAGAGGGATAAGGTCCTCTGGACCAAATTTCCAATCGTGTCGGCTAAGTCGGAGTTACACATATCGACCAGATTATCAATGTCGAAGCGCATGTCGAATCCTCTCTTGGTCTCCTTAATAACGTGGAAGCGAAAAGCATCCGATCCATAAGTTTCTATAATTTCAAAAGGATTTATCACATTGCCTAACGATTTGGACATTTTTTTCCCATCCCCAGCTAGAACAAATCCATGGCAAAATACACTCTTCGGTAGGTCCACATTTACTGACATGAGAATGGAGGGAAAGATAACTGTGTGAAACCACACGATGTCCTTGCCGATGAGGTGAACATCAGCAGGCCAATAATCTTCCTTCCCATCCATGATGAAGCAACTAGAATAATAATTTATGAGAGCATCCATCCATACATACATAACATGCTTGTTATCACTTGGGACAGGAATTCCCCACGAAAATTTCGTTCTGCTACAGGACAAATCAGCCAAGGGTTCTTTCAGTCTCTGCAAAATTTCATTCCTTTTCTGTTCCGGTTGAATAAAATGTGGATTCTCATGTATATAGTTAATTAACCTTTCTTGATATTTCGACATTTTAAAAAAGTAGGATGATTCTTTCATTTTTTCCAACTTAATATTATTCAGTGGGTCTCTATAATTCATTAACTTCGCTTCGTTCTCAGGTACGTATGTCTCCTCACGAACGTTGTACCATCCTTCATATTCACCCAGATAAATATCTTCGTTCTGCTCACACTTCGTCCAAATTTCTTGCGCAATTTTTTTATGCTTATCACAAGTAGTTCTCACGTAGTAATCCTCATCCACATGGAGTAATTTGTTTAACTCCTTAAACTTAAGTACATTTTGATCGCATAATTCCTGTGGAGTAAGATTATTTCTTGCTGCCTGATTTGCAATTTTCATTCCGTGCTCATCAGCACCTGTGGTGAAGAATACCCTCCTCCCTATATTCTTGTGATACCTAGCAATGGCGTCTGCCAGTACTATTTCGTAAGCATGTCCAATATGGGGGTCTCCATTCACATAGTTAATGGCTGTAGTTATGTAAAATTTCTCCTTCTTCAAATAAGAGTTTATATTCTTTTCATGAATTTTTGAAATAAATAAATTATAAATATTTTTATATTTATAAATATGTTCTACATCCTTTAAAATTTTCTGCACATACTCCAATTGATTTATTTTTTGTATGTATTCGTTTATATGTATCCAACTTTCCCCACATATTTCAATATTACAGTGGGTCAGCGAAATGTAAACAAAAATATCTGCCAAGGTTATTTTGTCGTTACCATCCCCTTGAGAGTCTTGTTCACAGCTGCATATGAAATTTTTATTTTGGTTTTCTTTTAAATAACTTTCCAACTCATCTAAACTATCAATTATTTTTTTCTTATTTAACACTTCGATGTGCTTCTCCAACATGTCACTCCACTCTACCCACGACATGTACATCTGTAGTTTCTTGTCCACACATTTCTTACTTTCCGCATTGCGCAAACGATGGAATAGAAAACATATAGCCTTCGTTGAACTCACGTAATTATTTTCATAAACCAGTAGAGGCTTCTTATTCACCACAAGACTTTTCTCTATGTCAAAGCTCCTTGTGTAGAAAAAATCATCGGACAGTTCCACAGGGAAACTGTAAATATGCGCCGCCAGCATGCATTTTACCGTATTCGGCAAATACTTGTGGGGGTATAAAATCATGTTTTATTCTGGGGGTTTTCTTCAACGTTGGAGTGATTGGGGGAGTTGCTCTTTGGCTACGTCGGTGCAGACTCGTGTGTGCCTACGTCTTGTGTCACGTGCGGGGGATAGACCACTTTTCCGCACGTCTGTTAGGGTGGTCTTGTATATGTAGGGATATTCACACGAAGCTGCTCCTTTGCTTCTTTTCTCCCTTTATTTATTTATTTATTTATTATTTATTTATTATTTATTTTTTTTTTTTTTGCAAACCTCCTTACATTTACTGTACGATTGGCTTGCGAAAAAGAAACGTTTTCGTTTGATAAGAATAACAGAATAAGGGGTTCCTTTCTAACATTGCAAATAAATGTGGGGGGGGAGAAGAACAATGGTGTGAGGGAGGAAAATCAACTAGGCGTGCCTGGTAACCGTGTTCTGTAGATGCGATGTAAGTCAGAGTTACACGAAGGGGCGCGAAGTGAATTTCTTCGTAAAATATATCTGGGGTTAAAATTCTGCTATGCCTTTCTCGTAAGTGTTCATATGAACTGAGCTGAAGCTACGTTTCCGCTAAGTTCCTCTAAACTGTTGCTGCTACCTTAAAACATGGTAAAAGTAAACGTTCTTATTTAATACGAAATATTAATACTTAATGCGATCAGTTGAGAAGAACCATTTTTTTTTTTTTTTTTTTTTTTTTTTTTTTGAACTGTATTATTCAAATTGGGATTTTCAAAGTGCTTGGGGGAAAGAGGAATCGAAATGATCACTAAGGAAAATTTTTTTCCTTAAAAATGAGAACAGTTTTGTATGGTATGCCGCATGGTGCTGGGTGGGTAAATCAACCCTTTGTGTTACCTACATAAATGCTTATATATATATTGCTATTCCTTTTATGCCCATTCAAATAGGAACGGGAGGTGCGGTTTGGAAAAGGAGGCGCAAAAAAACGTCGCATATAGCCCATGCCGCGCGTGCCTGCTAAAGTTTAAAGTACGTGACCCTTGTACTCCTTAAGCCTCCTACGCATTAGCATAAGCGCACTATATATATAACAAGGAGCAAATTTTATTCGCCGGACGATTGCCTCATTGCACATTTGCGACTTAGCCACGGAAAATATAACTCCACCCATATGTCCGTAACACTTGCTATCAGGAGGCAACACATAAAATAAATGTAAACATAAATTCCGGCTTCCTACACGCTTGAGAGCTACGTTTTTTTTATGGCGACACCCTTTTTGCCGCGTCAAAACGGAAAAAACTTTCGCCAACCATGGCATTTTTTTTGTAGTAAAATGCGCATTTATTCTTCCCTTTTTATGTTATCCTTTTTTTTCCCCCATTTTATTTATCTTCCCACATATCCATACCTAAGCACAAAACTGTTTACGTTTAAATTTAATTAAACAAAATTGAAACGCGTTGTTGCCTTTGGGAAGAGAACCTCCTACAACGTTCGCCAAAGTGATCTGGAACATATGGATGTGCTGTGCATACACATATTCGCTTCTCATGTGAATGCAACTTTTCCTCATGGCGAACTTGAAAGAACAGTACATTCTTATTCATTTTTCTTTTCTTTAAAAAACTTATTTGGTGCCACGGGAGTTATGGGAAAAAAATAAACATAAAACAAAACAAACTGAAATGGGATGAAGTGAAAAAAAAAAAAAAAAAAAAAAAAAAGGATGAGAGGAGGTAAAGGACTTCCTCTTCGGTCCTTGCAACTTTTTTTTTTCTTCTTTTTCGCCCCTTCTTAACCCGCACAGCTACAAATAAAATGCAAATGAGTTACGCGCGGGAAGGATCACACTGACGCGTTTCCAACGTGCCGCGTTGTCCAGAAAGTGGGAACCAAGCGAGTATACGCGCTTTAATTAACAAAGTGAAAAATTAACAACATACATGGTGCAAAAAAAGGGGAAGACAAATTCCTTGCCTTTTATTCCTCGCGAAAGTATATATCGATATATTCCAGCGCCTGCAAGGTGGGAGAGAAAAGCAATTCATGATTTAGTCAGTTCACCATTTCGCCATTTTGCCACTTCCCAGGGGAGCTACAAAACGCGTGTGCACACATGAACGAGCAATTCTTGGCCTACCCGGGCGGCATCCTCGTCATCCTTCATGCTCCTCAAAACAGTTTTGAATTCTTGCGAAAAGGGACCACAGTGGCTTTGTAGTGTACATGAGAAAAAAAAAAAAAAAAAAAAAAAAAATTTATAAAAAAAAAAAAAAAAAAAGCTAGCTCCTCCCTTCACTCCACTCTACACACACACGCGGAAAAAAGGATGCGCTTGAATTACCATTCAGGAATTTGGTTATACAAACAGGACAATTTTAAAATGTCCAACCAGGTGTTACATGCCTGCACATCCACCAAGTCATGATTCGCTTTCCTGAAAAGAAAATTCGCACAAAAGTTATATTGGCACATAATCCATGATGAATTTGTATAGGAGGCTTTTGTGCGCTTCCATTTGTACACTCGCAGCTTACTTTATAATTTCATTAACGTCAAAGTACATTTTCGTCCAGGCAAACAGACTCAAAGTCTTTGATGACAATTTTATCGATGTCCTATTTTTTATTAATTCGTTTATTAGTCGTATCTACGGAAGGGATGCAAGTAAATTATTAAGTGCGCCATAAGTATGGGGAAAGGGGTTAAAAATATGTCCATTGATGTAAAACAGTAATACTGGCAGGAGCACACCTTCGATCAAATATGTATTTCACACGTGTGCCATTCGCTCAAGCCATTACAATTATCTTTTCCACGTTCCCTCCATATAACTTCAATAATTCTCCATTCTGCATTGTAAGAAAGAAAAAAAAAAAGGTGAAAAAAAGAAAAAAATACAGTTAATTATGCATAGTAATGGAAGTACAGAATGGCTCCCTGTTCCTTCCCAGTTATGCACGCTCTTTTTTTTTTTTTTGTTTTTGTACCTCAGGTTTCATCTCTTTCATGGTATGATAAACGTACAAACTATTCTCTAAAAAAAATAGGTGTATGAAAGACACGAATAAGGTATGTTTATAAGTAAGCCTATATGTTCTTCCTTCGACAGAGATGAAACATTATGCGCAAAATGTAACACCTCCTCCGTCGAACCAACCTAACAGCAAATTGTGAATTTCGTTCGTCAAATAGATAGACATATCGTACGAATCGTCGTATATCTGCGAGTAGGGAGAGGGAGATGTGCAGATGCGTATTTATATGATCATACATTTTTGGCAATGTGCTATCTGACGCTATCATTGCAGGCACTTTTTTTTTTTCATTTCGCACTAACTATCATTGCCTCTTCAAAAGGGTTTTTTTCCAACATGAGCATCGCCTTTATAGTAACTGCGTAGAAGGAACTTTCCAGTTTTATTTGGCTACAAGGGGAGGAAAGAAGAATAAAAAAAGAATGCGCAGAGTATTGTGAAGTAGCCTCCAACTGAACATAAATCTCCCGAAGACAACACTCGATATTTCCCTCTGAATCATTACTTGTTCTGTCGTATGAAGGAAAATATTTCTCGCACATCGTAATATTTTTTCTTCTTAAAAAATTCTTCCATGCATAGCAAAATGTACTTGTTCGACGGGGGGCAGAGCAGCCATCCGTTGAAATATTTAAGTAGCTTCAAAGAAAAGTGAGATGGGGAGGGGGGGGGAGTACGGAAGCGATGAGAAGGAGTGCACTTATTTGTTCAGGTGTGTACGCATTTTTGTGAAGTTGGGGAGGGCGCCAAAGGGGTATTCACACATATAAGGGGAAGAGCATAACTTAATAACGTTAAGATGCATCCAACACTGTTTTATCTGCCTCTGTTAAACTCTGTCCATTTTTCCTCTTTTCCACTTCCACACTGATGTAACGGTTCTGTTACCTCTTTGGCCTCGTTCAGCTGGTTTGTCCTCAGGATGAAAATAAAAAATAAATTAACATCTTGTTGTGTGTTTAAGCTCCTCCCAAAATTGTAGTACAGGTTGAGCAGGTGCAGGGATAGCTTGTAATCTTCTTCCGTTTTAGACCTGTAAGGGTTATTAAACAGTTCATTTTATCTTCTCTATTTTATTTGCTCCCGTTGTTACGGTTGCTGTTGGGGGAGTTTCCCACTGAAGCCACATCCTTCCTCATTTCGTCACTAATTTTTTTTTTTTTTTTTTTGTCCTCCAAACATTGGAGCGTCAAATTGGGCATACAGTTTCAAGACGTCGAACAAGTCGTTCATCCGCAGTTTGTGCATCTGGTTCTTCTTCGCGTAGTTTTCGAGCGTGTCAATTTTGGACTTGATTAGCGCTGTGTTGAAGCTGCGGGAAAGAAGGCACGTGCGAACACGTATCCATATATATGTGTATCGATTTACACACAAGTACACTAAGAGTGAACCCTGGGATCCTGCCAGCGAACCTTCATCTCACAATTGCGAAGTTTTTTCATATAATTGCATTCATTACCATCTCCTTTGAAACGAATAAAAACTGGGCCTTAATTTAGCTCCCTTCATTTCATCATTCCTCTTCGCTAAAGTGGAGTATAAGAGGAGAAAAAAAATGCGACGGGGACGTTGGGAAAACAACAACTGCCCCCTTTTCAAGGGGTAAGAAACACACAACCTTGGAAGGCAGCAAAAATATCTACAGAAAAGTTCGCCCTTACATTTTTGCGAAAAAGAAACTGTTGGGCAGAGAAAGCCATGGTACCTTTGCGATGCACACAATTAATGCCTGTTTTTTTTTTTTTTTTTTTTTTTTTTTTTTCAGGAGGATGAAATGGTGAAAAGGGTTAAATGCTGAAAGTGAGCAATTTACTAACTAAACATATTTTCTAATAGCACTTAAAGTTCGCTAAGTTAGGAAATGAGTAGTATGCCATTTTAAAAAAGCTCGGTGGAGGCGGCCCGAAAAGAACAAATGAACTTTCTGAGGGGAACGCACCACGGGGGAATTTCAAACGGGAAGCGGGTTAACAACGACAACTAAAAAAAAAAAAAAAAAAAAAAAAAAAAAAAAGGGAGTGACGTTGCACGTCAGACGGACGACAAAAAACAGCTACGTGAAAAGGGAAGGGAAAACAAAAATGGTGAGCGACAGGAAATTAAACACTTGCGTATGCATACAAATGTGCAGTACCACAAAGGAGCATACACGACGGGATAGTACACAGGGAACGATGCATTAGGACCATGGGTTTACACGTTCAAATGGGAAACTTGAAAAAAGGAAAAAAAAAAAAAAAAAAAAAAAAAAAAGATTGGTAAAATTCTGCAAAGTAAAATTGTCAAGGGCAGACGGAAAGAAAAGGGAGATAAAAAGTGAGATCAGCCCGACAAATCACTTGATGTTACTGACGAGCCAGTCCAGAGCCTCCGTAATCCCAACGTTTTTCGTAGCACTGGTGCTGAAAATAGCCCACTGCCGATCCCGTATCGCTGTTAGGTTTAAATCCTTCGAAATTTGAGTTATGGAAAGACAATTTTTAACATCCTGCTTGTTTGCAAAGATGACCAGGAGTACTCCTTTCAAGTCTGGCTCCTTAAGAATCATATTAATTTCCCACTTGGTGTTTACCAAGCGTTCGCCATCTGAGCTGTCAATCACATAAATAATGGCATTCGTATTTTTATAGTAGCATCTCCAGTAGGGTCTAATGGACGACTGCCCCCCCAAATCCCATACCTGTAATTTTAAATTTTTGTAGTTTACATTTTCTACATTAAATCCAATGGTTGGTATAGTCTGTACAATTTCTCCCAGCTGCAGTCTGTTCAGGATGGTAGTTTTCCCTGCATTATCGAGGCCTAATATAAGTATCCTGATTTCTCTATTTGAAAATAGGCGGGAGAGTATGGAGGAGAACAATATGCCCATCTTGGCTTCTCACTTTTCTCTTTTTCTTTCTTTCCTTCTTTCTTTCTTTGTGTGTGTGTGTACGTGTCGTGCGTACCTCTGGGGTAAGGTCTTCACAAATTTTGTTGCAACACAAGTGCGTATTCGTATCTGTGAACATAAATGTGTGCGTTGGCTAGTCACTTATAGAAATTTCCAGCGATTTGCATTTTTGTATATGTTCTTTATTTTTTTTTTTTCTTTTCCCAAAAAAATGAAGTCCATTAGCTCATTTTGTACACAAGGGGAAATTTGTGCCTTAATTAGGACCACATCCCAGGGAGGTGCCAGCGTTCTGCCTGATACTTGTCCGATGATCCGAATGTTGATCTGTCTGCCTCTTGGTCGACGCCTTGGTTGTGTGAAATTTCCTGGTTTGGAGCCTCCCTGCTTTGTGTCTTTCCCCCCACCCTTGCCGAGGCCTCCAATATTAGCCTTTCACAATTTCGCAGAGGATATATTTTTTACACCGTAAGAAGAGTACCATAAGGAATGACACATCGCTTGTGTTTCGAACTTACTTCATACGACATTATATAATGTTTTATTTTATTTTTTTTTGTTTTGTTATATTTTTCCTTCCCTTTCAATTCGTTTTTTTTTTTTTTTTTTTTTTTTCTTCTTCTTTGCGTTCAAACGGCATACATGTTAGCCTTAATCGCGGAATGTTTGCCAACTTTTCTTTTGTTTAATTTTTTTTTTTTTTTTTTTTTCTCATTTTACTTTCCAATTTGAGTTAATTTCTTTATTTATTTATTTGCTTGCTTGTTTGTTTTTTTTCCCTTTTTTTTTTTTTTTTTTTGTTTTGTTTTTTCCTCCCCTTTTTTTTTTTTGCACGTGTTAAGTTTATCCAATGTAAGCAGCTTCGCTACTCACATGGCAAAACAAATCGTTTAGCAAAGGGAATTTAAAAACAGAAGGGAAAAGGAGAGAAAGGAAAAAATATAACTCAAACGATTCTCTTTTGCCCTTCCTGTCAACCCAGTTGAGTAGTAAGTTTGTGCCTCATCCTTACCCCCGTCCTGTGTCTGTGTGTATGTGTGTGTTACGAAAGAGAGACATGAGTGTGCTCCTGACCTACAAAAAAATAATTCTGTGCCCGAAGAAAAAATTAAGCGCAGCAAATCAGTTCTCTACATATTTCTACATACCTCTTACAAACACGGTTACTTTTTTGACTGGTCCCTTTTGGGCCAACAGAAAAATGGGCTCCCTTGAAGAGATGGCTCATTATGAGAGAAAGTACACCCAATACCATGCTATAGCCAATCCGATAAAATTATTTTTTTTAAAAAAGTATTCGCAAAATTGGAGTTCGTCCATTCACCGTTGGAAGATTCTTGAATCTATTGGGAAGAATAATCCATCTTACTTGACTTCTTCCCAAGGAGACAACACAAATTCGAATGACACAACACAGGTGAGACGAAACACGTCTGAAAAGAAGATGAATGTAAAAACTTCAAATGGTGAGTCAAAGTTAGATGAAGATTACTCAGGGATAACACCATATGGCGAAGCAGAGAAAATGCCAACAGATACAGAGTCCCTTTTGTTTGAGAGGGACCCTGTTGCCATGCATCCCTGGAAGAAAAAGAGAATGAACAACCCCCACTACAACATAGATCCTTCAGCCAAAACAAAAAAAATACAAATCTACTATAACTGCGAAATGACCGACATGGAAAGAAAAATTTGTAAAATTAAAAAATTCTTGCGAAATGGAAATCCCGTAGACATTCTTTTAATTTGTGAAAAACAAAGCGACTGCTACCATAAGGTTAACCAAAAGAAAGAGGAGTGTGTAAAAAAAAAAATTAACAAAACAAATGAGGAAAATACTTACGAATGTGGAATCACTTCGATATGCAAAGATAAAAGTGACTTTACAAATTCTGCTCTATCACTACACCTAAGTGAAGCGAAGGGTTCCCCACAAGTGAATGTCCGTGTGAATTTCCTGATGAGACACTTGGCCAAAATAGCAAACGTGGAGGAAACATTTTGGCATGTCCAGAATGGTAGGCGTGTCATTCTGCTGAAGCTCTATCCGAGATGATTAGCTTGATGATCCCTCATATTAAAGACCTCACCGTGAAGCGCCTTCCGAAACACATTGAAAATTACCAACAGGCACTTGCAAAACTGTAGACACATTCCCTTTGGTAGTGTCTTCTAAAATGCAATCCCCTCCAATGTACAAGACGAGTTTGGTATTGCTTCTGTCGAAGGTGTGCAGAGAACAGGTGTCTCTGTGTGTGTGCTTACTGTCTTTTTACCAGGCGGAACAGATAAACAAGTGGAGGATAAACTAGTGGAAGACAAACGAACGGAAAACATGTGTGGAAATCCAAAGTGGACAGTAACCATCTGGCACCTAACAGGCAAGGGCCATGGGGGGAGCGCAAGTTCGCCATGCACCAAAATGAAAATAGCGAATCAACGACACAACGAAGTAACAATTCATTTACAAATGGAGAGGATCGCGGTGGGTGCCCCTTTTTTGTGTGTGTGCGGAAGGGCTTAACAAAAGATGCGCTAGCTAAATGACCCCCATGAAATTCGCTCCCTGTTTCCTCTCCCAAAGAAAGGTGCTAACAGTAATCCCTTCCATAACTCTCAATTCTGCGGAGTGGAGAACTAAGTGTTAAAGGCAGCTATACGGCACGTGAATAAAGAACCCTTTCAAAGCAGATATGGGTGTAAATTCCTCCATTTCTCTGAGCCTATGCACATCCTGCCAAGGTACAAAATGCGCGGCTCCTCAGATAAGGGCAAATCCTACCATCAGAAATAGGTTGTCATCGGAGTCTACTCAACCTGGTTAATCTTGTCACCTCACCTTAATCATTCAAGTCTTGAATATCAAAGGTTTTATCTATCACATTATCGCTATGCCCTTTGTTTGGTGTTGGAGAATTCTCTTTATCTACTATCGTCGTTCCCTGCTGTGTATGCATTTCTTTTTGTATGCCCCAAATCTGCAAAGGAGGTAAAATGGGAAGAGTGCATTTTTCCTTTTAAGCAATAACACATGGATCATAAATACACACAGGGAGAACCGAGTTGGACCACTCGTACCATGCTACTGCCGCTGCATATATATATATATATATTTTTTTTTAATATACATTTATCGTATTCAGAAAGTGTCCCTTTTTCTTGAGCTGCGAAATTACACACTTATCCCATGTCGTTCTAACAACCTGAACTTTGTCGACGGATAAATTTGCAAATGGTTTGAGGAAGTACAGGAGGAAGAGGTTCGCCGGGCATTCACTGAAAAAGGGGGAGGAAAGCAAAGAAGAGGGAAGGGTAGGTAAATAATGCATCCTGCCTTGTACGCCAGTTACACTGGATAGATGTACAAATGACGATACGCCTATCACAACGCTGCACCATTTACGCTCCTACTTGATTATCCCGTCGCACATCTTTATGAAGATCTGTCGGTCGAAGAAACGACAACTCCTGTAGGGTAGAAAAAAGGTGAGGTGGAGAATTTCTCATAAATTGGTGTATTTTGTGAAAAAGCACGACAAAGAAGAAACACATTGCAAAGAATTTCATATGTTCGTTCGCTTAACTTGCAAAAAAAAAAAAAATAAATAAATAAACGCACACCGTCCAAGTGCAATGCAATGCCTCTTCGGCGGTTCTGTTCCTACCTTGCGAACATTACTAAAACTGTTTTGATGAGGGCAATTTCGGCTCCCCCCGTGAAGTACCGACTCCTCAGTTTGTACTTCTCTCCATTGGTCAATATCCTGTCTGTAATTTTTAATGGGCGGAAAAAAAAAAAAATAAGTACGACCACGCAATGTCAGATAAATAGGTGTAGAAAAAGGGGAAAAAACATAACCAAGGCGACGCAAAAAAAAAAAAGCATAGTATAGTATAGTAAAGAAACATCGCGCAACAGAGTTTGCCCTTCCCCCAGGCGCACCTTTCTTATACTCTTCTATGGGTAATATTTCACCACCCCCTTTGAAAAAGTTACTACGAAGGAAAAAGTGGGAATATAATTCATAAATATTTCGTGCCTGTAGTTAGTTTATTTACTCTCGTGATGAAATGAACCCGGGGGTTACATTGTAGAAAAATAGTAGCACTCTTTTCAGGCGGCTCCTTTCGCTCGTACTATATCTGGGGGCACCCCTTTTCCAGGAATAGGTAAAAGTAACTAGCCGTGTAGGTGCGAATGATGGCCACGTCATCTTTGCAGAGTCTGCGATGGGTGAGAATGGAGTGAGGCGATATATAGAGGTAGCAAATTCACTGATCCGTGCAACTACATAGGTTTCTACACTAGCACTACTTTACAAGCATTGCCTCAATAGTATCGCCACGCCAGAGGCGCTTCATTTGCACTGCTCCCGTGGCACACCTACCTTAGGAATAGGGGGAAGAGGAACCTTCGGACGACTTCCGCATCCTCCTCACAGGACAAAATACGGAAGACCACCTTGGAAACTCGCTTGCGCAGGGAATAATCCAGTGTCTTGCAATCCAATACATGAGACAAGTATGACATGAGAACTTTCTGCACCATTCTCGGGAATAGCAAAACCATTTTATCGTACCTCTTAAGGATGGCCTTCTTAACAAGCACGTTTGAATCCCTCAAAAAGTAAAAAATGAAAAAATGAAAAAAAAAAAGGGAAGAATCTTCACTGTAGTATTTTCTAAACCTCTGAATGTATCTCTCATATACACTTTCATATTTTTGTAGAAATTTTTTGTAAAAAAAAAAATTTTCGTTTTCTTCATTTTTAAAAAAATCACCTTCCTGTAAATTTGCATTAATTTCGCTCTGCACTCGTTTGATAGCGTTGTTTTTATCCTGCACACCTTCTTCCGATTCTTTATCCATTTTGGTTCTCACATCTTCATCCACTTGGTTAGCGGCCTGGTCGTGGGGACCCTCCTGTAAATATCCATAGTCTGAAAAATTATCTCCCCCTTGTTGTTTCTCTGTAAGTCCGTTTGACGTGGGTGGCGTACTTTCACCCACTTCATGTCCTGAAGAACTACTGTTGTCCATGTTACTTATCTTTTCATCACTCGTTACAGATTGCATGCTCTGTATGCGTTTCATATTACAGTAGGTGGCGTAGTCCATTTTGAATGTCTGCATCACCTGGGGGAATTCTTCTCTAGTGGAGTAATTTTTACCACCTCGATCTTTTTCAAAATCAGTTTTGTGCAAATGAGGATAAGAAAAAAAGTTACTCTTCCTATTCAAAATTCTATTCTTTCCGCTTTTCATAAATTCGATCATCATGTCTTCTTCCTGATTTAACTCATCTGTAGTCACTTCTAAAAAGTTCGGAGGGTCCAGAAAGTTTACTAAAATTTGATAAAGCAAAGATGCCATGGTTTTCCTAATGATGTAATAAGGATAGGTACATACAAAAAAGAAAACGTGAGAGAAAAATCTAAAAAAATGTTGCTTAAGCACTAGGATGAGGGTGGGCATGTGTAGAGCTGTGATGTACACTGCGTTTATGTTGTGAGACACGATAATATTATTTGGGGTATCAAATAAAAACTTCTTCTTGATGGCCTCTACATTAACCGTTTCCACGTTATAAATATCATCTTCCTTCTGGTTTAAGTGGATTTTACGTGGTCGTCTCTCTGTAGAGGTATCCATTTTCCCTTCTTTGTGAAGAAATATCGTCCCGTATGCCATATTCCCCTTTATTATATCCACGTCACTGTAGTACCATCCTTTGATTTGTTTTATGTCTATCGTCTTATCGTGATTATATATTCTGTCTATACAGGTGATGTCATTATCGGTGAGGTTATAAAATTCATCATTATAGTTCCCCTCATATGTGGGATCCTTCCCCTTTTTTTCTTCTTCTCCTAAAAGTACACTCTTATTGTTGGTGATATCATCTCCACTTTGAGATTCTCCCTTGTGAGTGTACTCCTGCTCGTGTACAGGTACCTTCTCTTTAGTTTCTTCTCCCCCTCCTTTCGCTTCTTCACCGTGTATTTGAAAAAACTGGCGCACGCTTACCGCAAAATGATTGTTCCTAATTATGAGGTCGTTAATGAAGCCATTGTTCACAAAAATGGACGTTGCTCCTGGGGTGATGAGCGACGATGTGGATGGAGATGGTAGCAGAGACGGAAGGAGTGATGTCCCATTCGATGATTCCAACAAGGAGGATGACGAGGGAAAAAGGGATAATCCGCTATGCTGAGTTGTTATTCCATTTTCTCCTCCATTAACATTTTCCAATGTGTTAGCCTCTACACTGCCATCAGAATACTCTTCCTTCACATTATTGTTCGGCTTTGAATAATATCTCCCTCCCCCCATTTGTTGGGCTTCTGCCTCATCCTTCGGTTCATCCATATTGATTGGCTGATTAATAACGTTTTGACTTACGCGTACACAATTCATGGTGAGTGGTGTCTCTTCCTGTACTTCTCGCTTCTCCTCATGGTTGCCGTCGGATGCGTCGCTTATCTCCACGTTTTCTTGACTAGACTGATCATGTGGCATTTTGCTGGAGTCGCTATTAATGCCAGTTGGGACATGCACCTTTTTGTTGCTCAAAATGTCTGCTTGGGTCACTCCACGTGATTTCTCTGCTTCGTGTTGTTCCTCTGTTTTGGGCGGTTCTTCCGTTTTTTGTGCTTCTCCCACCGGGGACGGCGCTACGCCCCCCCTGGGGTCGCCCCCCAAGGCGTAGCTGCTCTGCCGCTTGGCTGTGTCGTTCAGGTAATTCAACGTAAACAAGTGGGAAGAAAAAACATTATTGAAAAAGAATATCATCTTTCGAATGTAAAAAGGGTGAATAAGATCCAGGTCTTCGAAAAGGCAAACAAAAAAAAGCATATTTATCAAGGCATAGTAAAATACATACAAATTTGTATTCTTCAGAAAATCATTAAAAAGAGGAACGAAAAAGTGAAAAAAGTGGCTCTTTGAAAAAAGACATGATAAATGCACACAGTTGTACATGCTAATTATTTTAATGGTGTCATTAGGATCATTACATAACGATTTAAGTATGAAAAATATAACTAACAATTCTTCTTCGTTGGCAATTTTGCATATATTATGCAGGTAACAGGAGAGGAACAGTTTGCTTTCTTCGTCTTTTTCTCGAACGAAGGTTTCTATACATAGAAACAAATGCCTGGACACTATTTCTTTCTCAAATATATAAGATATTTTAATCAGGAGAACGAATCCCAGGTTCTTGAATTTCTCACTGGAAAGTAGAGACAGTATGAAGGGGAAAATTATGCTTTTTCGGTACTTGGCCTTGATGTGCGTGGCTAGGATGAGGAGCGCCTTCATCGCATTGGCAACCACGTCTCCACCATCAGCACTCCCGCCGATACTTGCGCCTTGCGAATTCCTGATGATCCGCTCGATGATAGGGAACAGGAATTTTATGATATCTTCACACCCGTCTGGCCCATTGTTACTCTGCAACAAATACGCACACAGATCCCCCATCTGACAACACAACTCATATTGTATTTCTTCTTTATCGTTGCTCAACTTTACCAGCAGAGGATAAATATCCTTCTTAAAATCTTCATATTCTATGCTATTTAGAGATTTCACTAATTCTTTAACAAAAATAATTTTCCGGCATTTTTTGCTGCTATTTCCGTACAATACAGCTTTTTCCAGGGGAGTTAAATTTTCATCCACGGGATCGTGAATGTTCTCCAAGTTTAAATTGAACACACTGGACGTCAGACCTATCAGCCAGGGGGGAAATTTTAATGAAGCGGAAGGGGGATGAAAAGAAATATGTGTTCAGCTATTTCAATGTATTTAATACAATAATGCGTGAAGATATGTAAATATTATTGCCTCTGCAGATTTTGTCATATCATTTTAATGCCTATCCGTTCTCTCACTATAAAGCATATACCTGTCAACTTAGCGAAGAAGCCATTTTGTCTATTTACCATTTTAGCGTCGATACTTTGGGTCTTTCTTCAAAGGGAGGGGGGGGAGATCCTTACGAGGGTTTGTTAAAAGAGGAGGGCAGGAAAACTTTTGAATCGGAGAGCTAACTTGGACTCGAATAAAGTATCATCCTTTTGATTTACTTGTCTAATAGAATGTGTACGCACTTATGTTGTGATAAGATATGTCATACAAGCAAAAGTGATGTGCATTTCTCCTCCCAATTTGAATACCTCGCCTGGTTGGAAAAATCTGCATGTATGTGTGTCTACTGGATGATGCCTGTGACAGTTGATGTGTGCCTTCCCTTTGAAATTACTTCTTCACTCTGGAATATGTATCACAACGGTGAACATGTGGTTGGATGCGGGATTTCTCTATGCCTATACACATAAACGGGCATGTACTTATATTATGCTTCTCTCCACCACAAGGGAGATATGGAAATGCTAAACTTTATAAACCTCCCCGAATCGCCACTCAACCAAGTGTGGACTGGAAATTCTTCTCCTATTCATAAACAAATGGCTTTTATTTTTATTTTTTGTTTGTAACTCAGGTTTAGTTAATTTGTGTGTATTATAGCGGAAGACGCATCGTCTTGGTAATCTCCCACATTTGCACCAGGTGCAGAATTGTTAGGGTTGACGACGGGAGACAACAACAAAAAAAAAAAAAAAAATCTAAAATGTGTACTAGCTTGTAAGCACATATTCATACGCATGGAAGAGATAGAACCCATTATATGCAGGCGGAAGTGGCAGTTATGCGCGTCTGCAGGGAGAGGGGATCTTCCACCTTTCATTCAGCAGAGCGTTTATGTTTGCTTTTTCACATGTATATCTACGTTTTGGCCCGCTGCTCTCCTCAGGGGAGTTTTTCTTGTCAGACTACTTCACGCACCTTCTGCTCACCCCTGGATCGTCTCTTTATTTTTCGAACGAGCTTTGCGCGGTCACACAGATTAATCACAAATTTTGCAATGTCGTAATGCCACAATTTTGAATTTTTTTTTTTTTTTTTTTTTTTTTTTTTTTTTTTTCTTATTTCCGGTTTGGAGCTTTTCCAGAGGATGCACTTTGGATTGGTCACTATGCAAAGGGGAAAAAAAAAAAAAAAAAAAAAAAGAAGGAATAAATAATGCAAATGAATAAATACGCCTGCAACATTTTCACACATCTTACATGCATAGTTAACACCGTTCCAACGTTACATGTTGATTGTGCCTTCACCCCCCAATATGGGTAATCTCTTCGGGTCGTCCTGACCGATGTATTCCTCCACCCACTTATGTGGTCAATCATCCGTGTGTATTGAGGGAAACATGCTTATGGAGATACTCACTGCACTCTGTTTCATTTTTTCTTTTTTTTTTTTTTTATCATTAAGTTTTAGTCATGTAGAGCAGACATATTTTTGTTTTGTCATTTCCTCTACACGCCTTTACCTGCACGCGCAAGTTGGTAGCTTCAATTAATGGGCATTCCTTCTATCCCTCAATTGTTATGCGCAATGTCTGGTGAACACCATGTTAGTTGCATTTTTTGCGCTTCTCCGTACCTACAGTAGGTAAGTTTGTTCTCCTGGTGTCCCTCAAAGCAGGTAGTAGGTGGTCCCCCCTCCTGGTGTGTATACTGCACAGGGAATCGTGAATGCTGTGAACAATTTGAAGAGTGCGAAGAATTTATCACCTTATTTTTCCTCTTCGCCTTATCTCGTCGTGCTTTATTCAATCTACTAGGTACGACCGATTTTTCCATTTTCACCATACATAGGCTGGTATAGAGGTCCACTTCCAGTGATAGATTAAATATCACCTGAGGTAACTTAGAACCCTAGTTCCCTGCTGAGAAATTAAAGAATGAACACCAGGACGCGCAGTGCACACGCCTTATAACGCTCGTTGCATATTTCACGCGAACGGCGTCGTAGCTGGGGGGGGGCGGCCCTCGATCCGGTGCAAAACATTTTCCACGCGAGGGAGAAACGGAAAAAAAAAAAAAAAAAAAAAAAAACCTCCATATATACTATGTGGTTATCATATCACCTGTTAACGATGTTTCCGCGAGCAGTAGGCACCTTTCTCCACTGTGCGAATACGAGCAGTTAAGCTGACCGCGCTGATATAGCGACTTGTTCGATCGCTCAGCTAGCTACATTTCACCACCGTGTTTGCCCTCCCCCCAATGTTCCAGAAAAAAAAAAAAAAAAAAAAAAAACAACCAAACCATGTGTAGTCATCATTGGATCCGCTCCTCTTCCAGCGTCATACATCTCAGCGCGTTAGGAGCATACGAGAGGAGTTGCTCTTATTCTCCCCCTACCCCCGTTTTTCCTTTTCCCCAAAGTTGAGCAGTCACCCACTGCGTTGGGAAGTGTACACCTGCCATCGCTTTAACGAGAATTTTGAAACCGAAGAAGACTCTCTCCGCTTTTGGATCTGCAAAGGGGAGGAAAATACATGTGCAGCACATATTTCCCATGTGGCTAATTTGAGACGAGCAGCATTTTACCGAGCTTAAGTCAAACTGGTCATCTGTAATGGTTGCTCCTAAACTCTTGGATCGTTCTTTTTTTTTTTTTTTTTTTTTTTTTTTCTGTATCCTCCCTACCTCAACCCCATATAATCGTCACCCAGAATAATGTTAACCATCCGTCGCAAGTGCTACCCCGCCTTCGCGCGTGCGACCCGGCTTAACTTTTCAAGTGTGAAAAAGAAAGCGTACGAAATTGTGGACCACCATTACGATGCGGTGATAGTGGGCGCAGGAGGAGCGGGACTTCGCTCCGCATTGGAGTTGTCCAAAAATAATTACAAAGTAGCATGTATAAGTAAGCTATTCCCAACAAGATCACACACCGTCGCAGCGCAAGGGGGTATAAATGCCGCATTAGGGAATATGACTGAAGATGACTGGAGGTGGCATGCCTACGATACGATTAAAGGATCCGACTGGCTAGGGGACCAAAATGCAATTCAATATATGTGTCGAGAAGCACCTGCATCTGTTCTTGAGCTAGAGGAATTTGGGCTACCCTTTTCTAGAACCAAATCAGGAAAAATCTATCAAAGAGCATTTGGAGGGCAAAGCTTAAAATATGGAAAGGGAGGACAAGCATACAGATGTGCAGCTGCCGCAGATAGAACAGGTCATGCAATGCTTCATACCTTGTATGGTCAATCATTAGCACACAACTGCGTTTTCTTCGTTGAATATTTTGTACTAGATCTGTTAATGGCTTCTCCAAATGAATGCATTGGTGTTATCTGCTTAAATATAGCTGATGGGAAGATACATAGGTTTTTTTCACCGCATACAGTAATTGCTACTGGGGGATATGGTAGAGCTTACTTGTCTTGCACGTCAGCACATGCATGCACAGGTGACGGAAATGCAATTGTTTCGAGGAGTAAGCTACCATTGCAAGATCTTGAATTTGTCCAGTTTCACCCTACAGGAATATATCCAGCTGGGTGCTTAATTACTGAAGGATGTAGAGGTGAAGGAGGCATACTGAGGAATAGGGAAGGAGAAGCATTCATGATGAGATATGCTCCTAAGGCCAAAGATTTGGCTAGTCGAGATGTAGTCAGTAGAGCTATGACTATAGAAATAAATGAAGGTAGAGGTTGTGGCCCTAATGCAGACCATATCTACCTGGACTTAACACATTTACCTTACGAAACCTTGAAGGAAAGACTACCAGGTATAATGGAAACAGCCAAAATATTTGCAGGCGTTAACGTCACCAATCAATACATACCTGTACTTCCAACCGTACATTACAACATGGGAGGCATACCAACCAATTATAAAACGCAAGTTTTAACACAGAAGGTTAATTTATCTAAAGGGGTAAAAACATCACAAGACGATGATATAATTGTTAAAGGGTTATATGCAGCAGGAGAGGCGGCATCTGCATCTGTTCATGGGGCAAACCGATTGGGAGCTAATTCTCTCCTAGACATTATCGTCTTCGGAAAAAGGGCTTCGCTAACCATTATGGAAATTGATAAACCAAATATTCCCCCCATTAAGGCGCATGCAGATATAGGGGATGAAACCATAGAACGCCTAGACAAGATAAGATTCAACAAAGGAACAATTTCAACAGCACAAATACGTAAAAAAATGCAAGTGTGCATGCAAAAACATGCCGCCGTTTTTAGAATTGGACCCCTCCTCGAGGAAGGCTACAAACAGATACTTAATATCTGCTCCCAGTTTAATGATGTGTACGTTAAGGACAAAACCTTAACATGGAATACTGATTTGCTTGAAACATTGGAATTGGAGAATTTACTAACCTTGGCCTCTCAAACCATTTTAGCCGCCATAGATCGAAAGGAATCCAGAGGTGCGCATGCAAGGGATGACTTCCCAGAACGAGATGATAAGGCCTTTCTTAAACACTCCCTAACTTGGATGACTGACAGGGACGTTGAGAAGTCGAAGTTTTTCACTACCTACAGGGGCGTAATCACCAAGCCACTGGATAACGAAATGGAGCACGTCCCGCCGGTCAAAAGGGTTTACTGATCCCGGGTGCGTCCCCACGTTGCCACGTTGCCACGTCACTGCATCGCTTCGATCATGTGTTTCTGTTTGGATGCCTGCACTGGATGGTGTTTCCTTACATATATAGATATATATATATATATATATATATATTTTTCTCCAACGAGGTGGCCATAGAAGGTACCCCACCCCATCAATGGGTGATCTTCAAACGCGCCTTATTTGACCCACACCCAAAACCACTTCATTTGTGACTCCCCCCAAACTGCTACAATGATTTTCTAAACCTTTCAATTCGTCGTTTTTTCCCTCCCCTACGCGCGTGGCACATATGGCCGAGTAGCCTTTCCGCTTTCTCATCACACATTGGGGTGTGCCTTCTATGGACATTCATCATAGGTGCACGTCGACGCCTGATGGGGAAAAGGTAGCACTCACTCATTCCACGAGTTGGCTACCTGCTTATTGGCTTAGTCCAATTTGTCACCCAACAAGTGATACACACACATTATTTGAAAAAAAAAAAAAAAAAAAAAGAAGCGTACATCTGACGCTTATGCAAATTTGTGCCCACATTTTAGTTTGTTCACAGATGGTGTATAAGAACTCCCCATCATTTGACGTGCTACAGGAGGTTCTCTGCTCTTCCCTCGAGTCTCGAGCCGAGTCGATTCGTCGGGAAGGGCACACTTGAAAGTATGGCATGCATACAAAATATTGTCGCATACACATAGTCGTAATTTTTTAGAAGACCTGCACGGTAGTAGGAAGTTTGTGAAAGCAGTCAGATGAATCAGGGGAACGGTCAAAAGGGAAAAAAGGGAGACCCAATCAAAAGAGGACGCGAATTCCCTAAATAGAATGAGCAAATCATTTCTCCAATGCCCACTTGCTAACGCGCGCGGACCTTCCTAAATCCCACAGAAATCAACCGATCCAAGCAGACATACCCAAAGTTCACCCAATGACCTTGTGAATAAGTCAATAGCGCGCCAGCAGTGGAAACGACCCAGATATGCCCATCGTTGTCAAAATCAATAGCACATATTTTCAAACCATCCTTCACAACTTTTTCATTCCAGCAACCGTCCTTTTCACACCAGATCGCCAACGCCCTCTTCGTGTTGATAGCCCACAAATCTCCCCTATTGTCAAAGGCTACACTTATCAATTTATGGAATCCAGAAAATATCACTTTAGTCCATTTGCTCCTATTCCACTTGAGCAACTCTCCCTTACGATTAACACACCATAACACATTTTTTTTATCGAAAGTGATATCTACAATTTCTTCATTTGCTAAATATCCAAAGTTTTTAAATTTTTTTTTCATCTTTTTGAGTAGCTCATACGACGTGTTAACACACCAGAGGTGTCCCTTATGGTCATATCTAGCCGTAGTCACAAATTCGAAATAATTTTCCACTCTTTTCCATTCAAAGCCATTCCACAATCTAAGTACATTATTTTTATCAACGATTATCATATGCTCGAAAATGCGTAACCCTTTGGTCATATGGAATATGTCTCTTTTGAAATTGATGGAAAGGTTATGTGGTAATTGTTCTCTACCATTACGATGTATTGACGCTTTGGTATAGGACTTATCCTTCTGTGAACCTTTGCCATCACATTGTGGGGATGTATATTCCTTCTTTCCATTTCTACGCTGATATTCCTGCACGGTGTCTCTACCTAACACATGGTCATTATTCCACTTACGGGGAGTACTTAAGTGATCACTCTTTATTTCTTCACCTATTTTGCTATTATTTACCCCCCCGTTCTTTCCATCTGCTTTGTTCCTACTCACGTGCCCTTGACCTGTGCTAAACATCTCTTCTCCACTTGACTGGAAATTTTTCGAAATGGCAATGTTATTTCCTCTCTTCATATCTCCCAAAAAGGTATTCTTCTCACCAGTACTTATCGTGACACTTTTTTTTTTTTTCACCTGAATTGACTTGGTTGGATGTTCCCCTTTTTCCTCCACCAAGTAATCGTTTTGATTTTTCCTAGGGTGCACAGATCGGTATTCCTTTCCCCCGAATGACAAATCATTCTTATTGTTCATTTCGCTCTGAACATTAATGGGTGTTGTCTTTCTTTCCCCTGGAAGAGAATTCCTTTTACTTTTATCAACTTCGAATGGGAGAATTTCCTTAACATATTCTGGCGAACTTTTTTGAAATGTCCTCACCTGAGTGCTACCCTCAGAGGTGTGGTTAGTCGGCACTCGAGTTGAATTTGCGTTATTGGTTACAATATGGTTTAGGTCGTCCCTGTTCGAGTCCCACTTCTTGGCCAGTCCCATCGCGCCCATTGTCTTCTGTCGTTCGACTCTTCCCCACGATATGTTCTGCGAAGTGGTATGTTTCAAGGGCTCCATTTCAGAGCCATTTCTGTGCCCATAATATTGCACATAATTCTTCATGTTATCTCCTACGCTTGACTCATGTTGACTGTTATCTGGTCCAAGATTTATACTCCTCTGTGCGTAGCTTTTGTAACTTAAAGGTGAGGCATTCACTTGCTTGTTGTTCACATTGATCACCATAGGGGATGCGTACTCGTTATTTGTCCTTTGATTCCCAGACATCGTTGTGATTTTTGATCCAATATCGTTGTTGTTGTTTTCTCCCTTTGCGGGGAGACACGGACCAATCAATCAACTTAATTTCGTCTCTGATTGTGAAAACATTTGAAATGGCAGTCTCGTGTCTGCTTGTATTCCCTTTGCCTGATTGGAGGGTGATTGACAATGCAAACCTTTTTTTTCTTCTTTTGCGCATAAACGAGTGCGCATTTGCGCGTGTCACTCGTATAACGAGAAATATAAGTACTTCACCTTTATTGCAAATAAACTGGCCAAACTTTTACAAAGCGTTAAAATGAAGTTGCGTCTGCCTTCCATGTAACCTGTAAGGTAACTGAATACACACGAGTTTTTGCTATTTTTATTCTTCAGGAATTCGGAAAATACATTCCCTAAAAAAAAAGAATTAATTTTTAAATGTTCGCTGCAACACCACATATTTTGCAACTGTAGACAATTATGGTTGTATGTATTCTCCATCATTCAGTTCATCTTTAGCCAGCCACACTGTAGCTAGCTATTTTTTCCTTTTTTTTTTTTTTTTCTGCATTTGAACTAACAAATAACCATAACATCATAAGGATAATTTTTTTCTCCAATTTGTGAAGGGAGAACTGATACATTGTTCAAGTAGTAGTAGTACATTTATTTCTCTCAAAGGAAAATGTAATTGCTCTCCTTTTGATTGTGCAGTCGTTTTTTCTGTTGATAATACAACGCGGAGAGAACTAACTAGGTGATCAAACTCTTACAAATAAGTAAGCCATTCTGCACACACACACGAAAAAAAAAAAAAAAAAATATGAACCGTTCATATATTTTCAAAACAAATGACTTCATATACAAAAAAAAAGTATGGATCGTTCATATTTTTCCAAAACAATTAAGTCTATATGGAAAAAAGGGAATTACGAATTGTTCACATTTTCCGAAATGGGACTCCCCCACTATACGATACAAGAAATAAGATATTTTTCACAAATCCGTTTAGACAATATGAATGGTTCCTTTTCCAGCTTTTCTGCAAAAGGGTTAATCCCATAGTTGGCACACTTTAAAGCAACGAAGAAACGCTTAAACGTGGCAAGACATATTTTATAGTTTAAAAAATGTTTAAAAAATTTTGTATGTGAATCACAAATGTGCAAAAGGGGAGTGAACAATATCTACATAAAGATCTACTCCCCTTTTGCATTTCCCCATGGGAAAAATTAAAATCGAATTTTAGTCAATTCACAAAAAAAAAGAAAAAAAAAAGATGCTTTAAAAATGAGGAGAATGCACAAAAGGTATTCTTTCCGTATTAACGTAAAAATGTGGTTAGTACATGAGCCTCTCATTTTCTTCACACACTAAAAACATAATTTTCATCTACGCCTTACGATCTTCCATCCCGTTCCCACATCGTCTGCTCACTTCGCTGAGGTCCAAACCCTCGATAAAGTCAAGATGGTTGGATCCTGTCGATAAACGTCCATATACGTCATTGGCTTCGGGTCACTCACATCGATGATACTTACAACTCGGTTGAAAAAGTGAACTTTCCCCGATTTCGTAGCAATAAGGGTGAAATCTCTTCCCTGCTTAACCCCATGACCAGGTTTAAAGTTCCTTCCTCTCTGTCTAACTATAATATTACCAGCATGGGCGAAATTATTTCCTAGTACTTTCACCCCTAAATTTTTGGGGTTACTATCTCTTCCGTTTTTTGTGCTTCCCACTCCTTTTTTTTTGGCCCATAATTTATTGGAACGTCCGCATTGCACTATACTCACCACTTGGCCATAGCTTTTAATAAAGCATTTTTTCGCGTAGCTTTTATTCATAAAAAGGTTACTTTTTAAATGGCTAGCTCTTACTATGCTCCTTCTTGATGTGTTTATGTTGTTCATGTGTGGACTCTTTCTCTGCGCCGTCCTGGTGATTTCTTCCCCCCTACGATGCCTTAAATATGTTCCTGCGTACTTCCCATCGTGTGCAAAATTTTTCGCGCAAATAGCACATTTGATTAGAGCAACAATAATAAAGACAAGGTGAACTCTCATTTATGAAAAAGTTGCATACACCGATAGGGCAGGGGGCTGTGATGGTTCACTACTCTTCAAGCTTCTTTGCACGACAATGGCTATTCACAAATGTGAAATAATTTCACGTTTGCCTTAAACAGGTGGGAACAGACAAAGGTACAAGTGGCACGTAGAACGTTCGCTTGCCTGTACACTCACAAAAAAAAAAAAAAAAAAAAAAAAAAAAAAAAAAAGCAACTGCGGTTGATGGAAATGATAGTTGCACATAAGTAAAGACACGCGTGAACCCGCAAACTCGCACACTCGCATATGTATATATGTACGTATATATGTTGCCTTTTTTTTAAGAACTTCTTTCTCGATGAGCAAGAAAAACGAATGCATCGCTCAGCGGCATGATTAAACGGCCATTCAGCCCGAGTAGCACCTGCTTTAATCTAAAACATAAAATTTCACGTTGTGCCGTCGTAAAAAAGGATAAAACAGCATAAGCACTTTCAAACATCTCAAACGGAGAGCATGCATATATACACACTATTCAACCGAAAATGAAGCAATCACTATTTTATTTTTTCCTTCTGTTCTTCCTATCCGCCGCTAAATCGGACGATGATGAATACTCAGAATTGGACGAATACGAAGTGAAGAATAAATTCACCGTCCGTGTCTTGCGAGGGTCTTCTTTCCGTTGCGGCCTGGACCTTGGGGATGAGGCCGAAATTGAAATGAGGACTTTCTGTAAGTGCCCTCGAGAAAGGGTCGACAAACCCATTCGTCGACTCCCTCAATTAGTTATTGCGCTATGGTTTAGCCGCCCTATCACTCAACACCTCTATTGATCTATTACCTTTCCCTTTTTCCTATCTCACCACTGTTCCCAAATTGGCTACGAGCAGCCCCGGGGGTGCATATAATGCCTCACATACTATCGGTAGAACACCAATAAGCGACTTCTCGCAATTATCGACGCTTATTCGCCCTGAAAACATTCCCCTCTATGCCTATGCTGAAACCTGTTCATGCAACGTTCTCACTTTCCTCCCTACAATTTCGCAGGACTACCAATTTGGCTATGCCCAACAGAAAATTATAGTACATCAATGAGCACTTTAATTGTGCGCAATTTGTGCGTATTTCTGTGTCTTGACGAATGGATTGATTTGCTCTCTCTCTTAATCGCTCCTTCGTTCCATCACTAGTTTTTTCTTTTCCACTGCGAGCGTTCACCTGTCCGGTCATACACATTTCCCCCCCCTCCCAAGGTCGGCGAACACAACGTCACTCCCTTAAATGCAGGACTGCGAGGAATGTGCGTCGGCGAGCTAAGGTTTAAAAGATATTACTATGTTGCTTCCAGGAATAGGCATATGCATATATGAAGGCAACTTCGATAATACATGCACATGCGCTCCCTTCATGCATTTGCCCCTTTCCCATACAGAAGAGTTGGCATCCCCGTTGGTGGAATCGGCAAGGTATACTATGAGATTAACTTGAAGGATTACACAAAGGCAACTCCCCCAAGAGACGAGCTGTAGATCTGGTTGCCTTCCTTTTGCAAAATATTCAGTTGGTGTACCACAAACTACGTGTATATCCACCCTTTCATGTGTAATATGTCTGCATGGGGAGGAAATCTCCAACTGTGCCAGTTGTCAGTGAGTCCCACATTCATGCATACTACTACGTATGCATTTTTATGGGCACCTCCTCTGGGGACCTTTTCCTCCGGCTAACATGTTAAACGCATCAAAAAAAAAAAATAAATAAAATAAAAAATAAAGTAAAATATAATAAAATAAAAGTGCAAGCAGTAGGAACAGTCTTGCGAAACTACAATGGCGATGTAGTTACTGTTTTTTGACGAAGCGAAATGCAAAGTTGGGGATCGAATGGAAGTTCATTTCAAACCCCCCAACGTAAATAAAAAATGTGTGTGAGGAGATATGCCAACAGGAAAGTAACAACCAAGCGAAGGAGAGGCTCAAAAAAAAAAAAAAAAAAAAAAAAAAAAAAAAAAAAACTGGGCACACTTGTGATGAGTAGGTGGAAATCCTAAACCATTGGCAGATTGCAGAAAGGGGAAATGTTCGCAGTCCAAGTGCAACTACCCGGCACTACTCGCTGAGTTTTTGCAATTTTAAGCGATACCATGGCAGCAATATAGGGAAAACGAAAAATAATAATAATAATAAATATATGTATGCATATATACGAGCCCTATGCAGGGGAGTTAGCATCCCTTGCACGTAAAGCAACAGGTTAAATACGTGGTCGTAACGATTACAAACAGACGAAGAGGAGGCTCGCTGCGGAATGCCGCCGCTCCAGGTAGGAGGAAACGTTCCCAATTGAGCAATTCTTGGAAAGAGAATGCCCAAGTGCCCAGCGTGCATGCGTGAGTATGCTTGCGGGGTTAGTTATCATCTGTTCGGGAGTTTTGCAGAGATAGTGTACCCCCCGAACGGGTACGGTTTCACACGGGTACGTTTTCAAACGGATGCGATTCCAAAATGTCGCTGAACATCCAAGAGCAGCAAAAGAACAGCGCCATCAGCATGCTGAACCTGAACGAGTACAACGACAACCTGAGCAGCAGTGGAAATATCCTGTACTACTCCCACGACAAAATATGGAAAATATTAATATACGACTCCGAAGGGCAGAACATCCTTGCCCCCTTACTGAAGGTAGGGAATCTAAGGCACCACGGAGTAACGCTAAATTTGAATTTACACAGACAGAGAAGCAACATCCCAGAAGTCAATGCAGTCTATCTTATAGATAACAACAAGGAAAACATCGACAAAATTGTAAAGGACATGTGCAACAATATGTATGGAAGTTATTACATCAACTTTATATCGTATGTGTGCGAAGAAAATCTAGGATACTTTGCAAACGAGTGTGTAAAATATAATGTCGCTTCTCATGTGTCCAAAATTACGGATAGGTATTTAAAATTTGTTAGCTTATCTAGTAGCACCTTTTCCTTGAACATACCCAATTGCTTCAAAATTTTCCACACAAATGAGGATCAGGTAATTAAGGATGTCATGGACAGGATAACTGAAGGACTCATTTCTTTTCTAGTCACTTTAGGCATTATCCCTATCATTAGGGTTTCTTCAAATTCTTCTTACCCATCCAAAACAATTGCGGAGAAACTACACAGGAAGATTTACGAGCTGGTTAATATGAGGTCTACAAATAATTATATTTTTAACTCCAAGACGGTGCAGAGACCTGTGTTAATTTTGGTGGATAGGGAAGTCGATTTGAGTGTCATGGTGCAACACGCTTGGACCTACCAGGCACTAATTCACGATGTCTTTGATATAAAACTGAACAAAATAAGTCTTCGTCAGGGAGGTGAAAGTGGTACAGGCGCCTCCCATAGTGGGAATATCACACAAAATACATCGGTGAAGAACTACGATATCGATAACGGTGATACCTTCTTCTCTACAAACTGCAATAAGCCCTTCCCCGAAGTCGCCAACAATATTAGCGAATGTTTAAATGAGTATAACGAGAAGATGAAAAATTTGAACAAAAATGATAAGGGAGCAAGTCCCTCTGGGGGAGGAGGTGTAGGTAACAGCGTCGGGGGGGATAACATCACAGGAGGACTCATGTCAGCAATGAATATACTCCCAGAAATGACTGAACATAAGAGGCTCTTAGATATGCACACAAATATACTTACCGAACTGATTAAAAATATTAAGGACAGAGAATTGGACAAATATTATGAAAATGAGTTTGACTTTGAGAGTTGCAATGAAAAGGTTTGTATACAGCACATGAAGGACATCCTTACCTCGTCAAAAGGAACCTCCATGGATAAGTATAGAGCCTTTTTATGCTTATATTTGGCCAAAAAATATATGAACAAACAAGCACTGGACACATTTTTACAGGATTTAAAAAATATTAACATAGATATTTCAGCCATTTATTTTATAAACCAGTTGGAAAAATTAAAAACCATGAACATACATATTCATGTGGGTACCCCTCTGACCCACTCCAACAGCGGTACCACAACAACCTTCAAAGATCAACTCAACACGTACAGTAACATCTTCATCGATAAGGGCATGAACATATTACAGGGGGCTAAAATACTGTTGCCAAAAAGAAGAGAAATCAAAATTACCAAGTTAGTTGAAACGCTCATTGAAAATAAGCCCTCCTCTTTGAATGAACAATTTGTATACATAGATCCGAAGACACCTCCAAGTGATATCACCACCGGAAGTAACCATCTCGAAAGGAATTACATCAAGCAGGATCATGTAAAGGACTACATTGTCTTTGTTATTGGGGGAGGGAACTACATCGAAGTTTCCGCATTGAAGGACTTGGAGGAGAAAATGAACAAAAAAATTATTTACGGCACCACTGATTTTGTTCGTCCGGAGAATTTTGTCCAGGAACTGAACCAGATAGGTCATGCTTTCTCACCGTAAAGTTCATCGCTGTTCATCGCTGTTCAACGTACTTGCATGTTTAACCGCTAAAGCGTCGCTTTATTACTGTGGGGATCGTCCCGTCTGCTGAAGTTAACAACATGTTACACAATCTATCATGCTGGACCCCCCTCGAAATGTTATCCATTTTTATACGCCAGCTAAAAATTAGGATGGGAGGTAGCCAAGGGTGCGTATGTGTTAAGACAAAGACCAACCAGAGCAGGGCACCATCCTGTCTGTGCAACATTACACACACATGAGACTTTTTAACTATCCCATTGTGTAAAAAAGAAAAAGACGAAAAAAAGGCGAACTCATAGAGAAATCACTTTTTCGTAAGCTCTTCTATGTGGGTACATTAGCCTTTTTTTTTGTACTGTGCAGTGAAGAAATATCACCCCAGAAGCACGCCCGAACTGAAAACGTCCCTAACGTGTAAAGAAACCCACGTGAATTTTTTTTTCGTTACATATTTTTGCAGTGCGTATAAAAGGAACCCCCTTTTGCTAGGCAGCACATATACCTTTGCAAGGGCTATCCATCCTTCCCTTCCGTTCTGATTTCTTCATTTTCCAAACCCAGGGTGTATATCCACTTTGAAAAAAAATGAGGAAAAAAAAAAAAGTTAAACAATGTTCGTGATTCACCCTTCAGGCGCTAAATTGTTTACGAGAACAGGGTTGATTTTTTTTTTTTTTTTTTTAGTATTCCATTTTAGTTGTACCATTTTGCACTTATGTAGCACTGTGGATTGCTTTAATATGGAAAAAGCAAAATTGTGAGGAAACTTTCAATCCTGGAATGGATAATTCATAACAAAGTTTCCACAGCACTTGATTTTTTTTTTTTTTACCATACCGAATGTCCAAGCTTTACGCCCTCATACATCGGAAAGGTGCGCTATTATATATATGCAACATGCGAAACATTCACGAGAAGTCTTATACACGCCCCGCTCGTGCGTGAACAGACGTTTTGGTTTCCTTCTCCAGCAGATGATTAGTCGGGTAAATGGTTCTCATCTGAGCAGTCACTGGAACTGTGCTCATGACGTTTGTGCTGACACTGCTTACGCGCTGCTTCTGCTGATCATTCGACTTTCCCCTCCCTGGGGGGTAATTAAAAGCAATTCAGCATCGATCTCCGGGGAAATGCTCAACCCGATGAGCCATTTCTTGGAAGAGAAAAAAAAGACTCAACCACAGAGACGCGCGAAGAGGCGTCAGCACATACACGGTTACAAATGACTCCAAGGAAGTTGCCAAGTGGGGTGTACGTGTCACATAATTCATACATGCGCGCGTGTGAGTAAATTCCACTTGCATGAACGCGGCTTGCATAAATTCTTGCGCAGTGAACTCTCGATCATTTTTTCAGCGCCACCTTTTTTTCGATTCTGTGAAGTGTGTCTGTCCACTGCGCGCTCGGCATATCCAGCTCATCACCCCGCACCTGATTAATTTTTTTTTTTTTTTCCGATAATGCATTATTGTCTAATATGGGTAGTTTTTTCCCGGAATTTTATTAGCTCTTTCAAAGTCGAATGCTCACATTGTCCGTTTGTTTGTCCAAATATGGCATCCCTGACAGTACAATAAAAATGTACGTCTTATATGATAAGTTGATAAATTGATATAAACGCATGGAAATTTTCCGTAGGACCATCTCCCAAAAGTTCATTTCTCACTTGTTCTTTTGCTCTTTTTATGAATTTTAAAAAAAAAAAAAAATTAAAAAAAAAATAGCTCACTGGAAGACCTACGCTTTGAAGGGCTTTTTTTTTTTTTTTTTTTTTTTTTTTAAAGAAAATTCATAAACATAGGACAAATACACATGTGCACGTACGCATACACACGTTAAAGAGAGTGTACATACGCATTGTGTGCACCTCGCGAATGTGTTATAATATGTGTAAATTCCCCTTATGGACATTGCTTCGTACACACCGTGCACATATATATATGTGAATTTTAACCTTATGTGCCTTCCCATCTCGCCATTTCGAAGTAGTGTCCTTATTTTATACGCTCCCTCGTTAAACCAATGACCACCGCTCCTCAGCAGCTCTCCCCTGCATACACACGCAGAGGGCGCATCACACAGTGTATAGCGCCGAGCTAAAACCATATTGTAAACGAAGCTGTAATTTTACTTGTTCTTCAAGTTTGCAGGAGAAAGGGGGGGGAAAAAAAAAACCTGCTCCAAGAGATATACGCTTGTGAGTAATCCGAGAAGTATGCGCTCCGAAGGATATACCTTTGTGTGCACTCACTATAATTTTTTTTTTTTTTTTTTTTTTTTTTTTTTTTTTTTTTTTTTTTGTTGACTGGTGTTTATTTTCCCCTGGTAAAGCGCATACGCCTGTATATGTAGCATTACCTGCGTGAGGACACTAGACGCATTCTCGTGGCATTGCGTCACTGTGCTTAATATTTGGGCCACTTTGCTTCACACCCGTATGTGATTCAACCATCTCATGCATATACATCACACGTAAATGTAATCTGTCCAGGGGAGCCCCATTCTCTCTACAGTCCTGTTCCCCTAGCCTCCTGGAACTTCGTTTTTTTTTTTTTTTTTTTTTTTTTTCCCCTTACAATTATCGCTAGTTCCACACCCAACAGGTCTGAAAAGTGACCCCTTTCCCGTGTCACGCATTTTTTGTTAAGAAGTATATCAAACAGGTGTGAAAGGATCAGCGGAGTAACAACCAAAAGGCAAAGAAGGCAGAAGAAGGAAACAGAAGAGGTGTCAAGTGGAACAAAAACAGGTAAACACGAGGAGAGCACTCAAAGATTAACGTGAGAGTTTAAGTAAACACAGACGGGTGAAAAATATAGGCAACTGTTAAAGGGGAAGGTATGCCTAAGTCATTACACTCAAAAGAACGACGTGTTTCAGAACAAAGTGGTAGGCAACACAATATTCAGTAGCACCAACTGCATATGTATTTTCATCCCAGTTTACGTAAAAGTTCACAACTATATGAATGTGAACGGAGGGAATATGCGTACATAAAAAAGTGGCAGTAAATGGAGGATCGTTAACAACGCTGCAACGCACCACCCCTTCCTCAATCTCTATATACTCAATGAGGATACACCCCATATATCTTCCCCTTCTGACATTCTCTTTAGCACAAAAATTATGCCCCACTCCTCATTTTATTTTCCCCCCTTTTGAATATTTCTAAATAGAAAAGAACGCGTTGACATGTGAAGGGAAAAAAAAAAAAAAAAGTGAAGAACAAAATAGGAGAACCAACAAACGAGCAAACAAACAAACGAAAGGACGAACTACATTTTTCGCTGTCGCTACCAAAGGGTGTACTTTCAGTACTCCACTTCGAAAGCGCATAATAGTTTTCCATACGTAACGGAAGTAACTAAGGGTGAACCTTTAATAAAACCCACGCATGCATCCCAGTTGAACAGATTGAAAGACTGATTAAGTCTTGTCGCCCCGCGTCACATACATTTAGTCTGCACCGAGGCAGGGATATAGACATCCGAAAGAAGGAGGACCTACCACGGAGGAAATTTCTCCCCAACTATACCCCCCCAAAAAAGAAGGGAGAAAAAAAAAAAAAAAAAAAAAAAACTTTTCAACAAAAAGGCAGGTGTACGATGAATCAGCAGACATCTCTGACAAGAAAGCAGTGCGATTTTACCAAACTGTAAGTTCCGAAAGGGATGACGCTGCGCCTAGTTACGCTCATCCGTTCATTCGTGCTTGTATGTATGCGTCCATTTGTATATGCGGAAATCTGGCATTTTTCCTTTTACCCCCTGCGCATCGCAGTATTATGGCTGGATACGACTTGGAGTTGAACAATGGAAGCACGCAAGATTTCGACGTTATGTTCCACGGGCCGAACGGGAGTATGCAATGAGTACACGGGACGGCAGTCCATCAGCGGTGTGACCCATATATGCACGCACATGTATATCCATACATGTGCGTATGTGTGTGTGTGCCTCTATCAGGCGGATCTGCACGGTGGTAGAAGGAAAATGCCCCCTTCTATGTGTCACCCTCCGTGTGCTCATTCAATCCCGTTTCCCCCCCCTCTCAAATTAGCCGCTTACGAAGGAGGAATATGGAAAGTTCATGTAACTCTACCAGATGACTACCCCTTTGCCTCTCCATCAATTGGATTTATAAACAAGCTGCTACACCCAAATGTAGACGAAGCTTCGGGATCGGTGTGTCTGGATGTGATTAACCAGACATGGACCCCCTTATACAGTAAGGAAAGGCGAGCATTGTGCGGGAGGTTCTCATTGGATACGAGTCTATTTAACGCACCTCCCACCAATGTAAATCTAATAACTATCACAGCCGTGCCTATCACCCCGTTTCCACAGGCCTCGTGAACGTTTTCGAAGTTTTCCTCCCCCAATTACTGACCTACCCAAACCCATCGGATCCCCTGAATAGCGACGCGGCCTCCTTACTCATGAAGGACAAAAATATATACGAAGAGAAGGTGAAAGGTACATCGCAAATATTTGCGAAGCATTCTGCGCTGTGTTAGGACTGGCCCCCTATGCGGATGTCTCTAACTTAGCTTACCATCATGCTACTTGAGCTGAGGGAATTGGTCCTTTAGTCAGTTCGTAAATAACCCCTTGGTGGTATCTATTATAAGCTGATTAATATCTGCTAACCGCCTCTCCGACCGCCACTTCGCAGAGTACGTGAAGCTGTACGCAAGCAAAGACCTGTGGGAAAGACAGAAAAAGGAGAAGAGCACATCCAACAACAATGGAAATATATCGCCCATGAGTGAACTTTCCTACGTAGACCAGGAGGTTCAAGATATCGACTTGGACAACCTGTGACGGGTGGGCACCCACAGCATTATTATCACAAAGATGAGAATTACAAATTATTATGATGATTTTTTCCCCTCCAATTTTTACTTTTCCATTTTTTTTTTTTGTGTGTACGTTATTTGTTAAATATAAATTTTTCAAAAGGCAAATACGAGAACCTCTGGCGTGATGGCAGTATAAGCCTCGTACGCTCAATGTATCGGTTCACGCCTGCAGGTATATTCAGAAATGCACAGACATTATGCTACTCCCACGCTGCACATCCACGTGCGCAATAACCAACCACCTGCCATAGATACATAAATATATTTTTATACGGATGTATGTCTCTGAGTCGTAACCTCCGCACCGTGATTTTCCCCAGGGGAAAAGGAAGTGATAAGGCTGGGGTGAGAGTCCTTCTTATGTTCCTCTTGCCACAAGTAAATGGCACAAGGACTTTCTCACACTTTAATTGTGTTTCCTGTCCTCCTTTTCATGGTATAGGCGTTCAGGGTTTATGGTTTCAGGGTTTATGGTTTCAGGGTTTAGGGTTCAGGGTTTAGGGTTCATGGGCTTAGGGTTTAAGGTTTAGGGTTCACGGTTTAGGGTTCAGGGTTCATGGGTTTAGGGTTCAGGGTTTCAGGGTTCAATGTATAGGAGTAAGATTTCGAGTTCCGTTTTTAGGGTTCAGTGTATAGCAGTAGGATTCCGGGTTATGGGTTTAGGGTTCAGTATATAGGAGTAAGATTCCGGGTTCCGGGTTCAGTGTATAGGAGTAAGATTCCGGGTTCCGGGTTTAGGGTTTAGGGTTTAGTGTATAGGAGTAAGATTCCGGGTTCCGGGTTTAGGGTTTAGGGTTCAGGGTTTAGGGTTTAGGGTTTAGGGTTTAGGGTTTAGAGTTTAGGGTTCAGGGTTTAGGGTTTAGGGTTTAGGAGTAGGGTTCCGGGTTTAGGAGTAGGGTTCCGGGGTTAGCTTTATTTGAGTAAGGGGAAGGGGAAGGAAAAACTCCTCGCAGACATGGACCGGATACGACAGAACAACAGGATGGTATGAACATGATGGTATGAACCGGATGGTATGAACTGGACGGTATGAATCGGACAGTATGAACCGGATGGTAGTGCGCGGATGGTATGGACCGGATGGTATGAACCGGATGGTAGTGCGCAGATGGTATGGACCGGATGGTATGGACCGGATGGTATGAACCGGATGGTAGTGCGCGGATGGTATGGACCGGATGGTATGGACCGGATGGTATGGACCGGATGGTATGAACCGGATGGTAGTGCGCGGATGGTATGGACCGGATGGTATGAACCGTATGGTACTAACCGGATGGTACGAATCGGATGGTATGAACCGGATGGTATGAACCGTATGGTATGAACCGGATGGTAGGCACCGGATGGTATGAACCGGATGGTAGTAACCGGATGGTAGTAACCGGATGGTAGTAACCGGATGGTAGTAAACGGATGGCAGTAACCGTATGGTAGTAACCGGATGGTAGTAACCGGATGGTAGAAACCGGATGGTAGAAACCGGATGGTAGAAACCGGATGGTAGAAACCGGATGGTAGAAACCGGATGGTATGAACTGGATGGTATGGACGGGATGGTAGGGACGGGATGATAGGGACGGGATGGTATGAAGCGGATGGTATGGACCGGATGGTGGGAACGGCATGGTAGGAACCGGATGGTATGAACCGGATGGTATGAACCGGATGGCATGAACGGGTTGGTATGAGCTGGATGGTATGAACCGGATATTACACACTAACCTGACGGTATGAATCGGATGATATGGACCGAATGGTATGAACCGGATGGTATGAACGGATGGTATGGAGCGGATGGTATTAACTGGATAGTAGAAACCGGATGGTATGAACCGGATGGTATGAACCGGATGGTAGAAACCGGATGGTATGAAGCGGATACTACACACTAACCTGATGCTACGAACCGGATGGTATTAACCGGATGGTATGAACCTGATGGTATGAACTGGATGGTAGTGAACGGATGGTATGAACCGCATGGCAGTGAACGGATGGTATGAACCGGATGGTACGAACCGGATACTACACACGAATCCGATGGTAGGAACCGGATGGTATGACCCGGATGGTATGACCCGGATGGTATGAACCGGATGGTATGACCCGGATGGTATGACCCGGATGGTATGACCCGGATGGTACGACCCGGATGGTATGACCCGGATGGTATGAACCGGATGGTATGAAGCGGATGGTAGAAACCGGATGATATGAACCGGATGGTAGAAACCGGATGGTATGAACGGGATGGTAGGAACCGGACGGTAGAAAGCGGATGGTATTAGCCGGATGGTGGGAACTGGATGTTGGGGACTGGATGGTGGGAAGTGGATGGTGGGAGCTGGATGGTGGGAAGTGGATGGTGGGAAGTGGATGGTGGGAAGGCGGATGGTAGGAACCGGATGGTATGAACCGAATGGTATAGACCGGATGGTATGAACCGGATGGCAGGGAAGCATCCCAGCATCCCTCCCGGGAGAGGGGAAAGGAAAAATTCCTCGCAGACAGAGACCGGATACTGGACACTAACCGGATGTTGGGAACTGGATACAACACACTAACCTGACGCCATGGGAATTGTATAGTGGGGGCAACTGGAAACGATGTCCTATGCGATAAGGGAAACCGGACAGGGGAAAGAAATTAAAGGAGAGAGGGAAAGAAGGAAAAGAATATACAGATATGGGGAACATAAAAGTTGGTCGGATTGTACTATTATGAATATATGAATATATATATTTGCTGGAGCAAATGTATATGTAATATATTTTTTTTTTTTTCTGTGTAGGGAGCGATGCGTAATGATTTGGAAGCAACATGGGAAAAATTAAAGGAGTGGTTAACGAAGCAGGAGGCAAATGAAATAGCGAATTTCTGCAGCAAGGATACCGTGGAATGGCCGGGAGGGCCGAAGTCGCCGTTCTGGCCGCCATATATGGAATTGTTATGTAACGCTGTATTAGAAATAAAATATTTAATGAGTGGAATAGAGACAGCGAGGGTAAAGGTTCACGGCGAAGGAACGTCGGACGATGTGGACCCTGTCTATGAATCTGTTGCGGGCGCTGATGCCTATCGTCGCTGTATTGTTGGCACTGTTGCCTTGTCTACAATTTATGGAGATCATTGTAAACTGACAGAAGTTGTAGAGAAGATTGAAAAGGAAATAATGGTAAAAGTGAGGAAGAAGCATGGGGACCAGAAGGTAAGGTTCAACAACTGCGAAGGAATGGACCTCAATGCTTTACTCCTGGGTAAATCAGTTCTCCATAATACAATCAAGGAGTGGGTTAGTGGAGATAGGGGGAAGGGATGGCAGGGAAAGTGGAGGGTGGGGGGGCAGCTGTGGAGCAGGATGATACAGCGCTGCTATAAGGGAAACCGGGCCGTAGGAAAACCGGATCACGAGGCAACGCGAAAAGAAAATTTACAGAAGAATAAAGACAGTATGGTATCCTTCTCACGAATGAAGGAAAATGACAACACTCAAAATAATATTGGTGGTGCGAACATGGGGGACATTCTAACAGGAGATCAGTTCATTTTGGAGCAGGACAAATTGGACAGCATCTTTTCGAATCTAACACTGGATGAAGATGGTAAAATTGACGTAAGTTCCTTGACGCAGAAGATAAAGGACGCAACTAAAGAAAAACTGAGTAAGTACGGGGGGAGGGGAAGGGAATATTTTGTTTAAAGGAAAGGGAAGGAAATGTTTTGTCTAAGGGAAGGAAGGGAGCTTATGTTTAAAGGAGGGGGATAGGGGAATGGAATATAGGAAGGAGGGAAGGGGAAGGGATTTCCCTTCCCCTTCCCCCCTTCCTCTTTTTTCCATCCTTCTCATTTCTTAGACACCTTCCCTTTCTTACATCATTCCTCATTATTCCTCTTTCTACATTTTCCCATCCTATACCACATCATTCACTAATCCAACATTTTATACCGCGTCATCATCCCATGAACTTCCCCTTTTTTTTTTTTACAGCTCAGGAGTGCATGAAAGACAGCAGCAAGGAATTTTGCGTGCGCTTGGAATGTGCACAACAACATTGGAATTTGACGAAGGAGAAGAGCAACACCGTAAGCGGCGGAAAGACTGTCTATATATACACATATATACATATACATTTGCATATATGTATACGTATATATGTGTATATATATGTATATATGTATATATATGTATATGTATGTATATATGTATATGTATATGTATATATGTATATATATAGGCATGTAGGAGTATATTTTATATATACCTACATGTATATACGTGTATATGTAACATATATATATGTATATAGATGCATATGTATATACAATATATGTGTAATAATATATCAGTTCATGTATATATATATATATATATATTCTTTTTTATTTCTCTATATATATGAAATGTGGATATAGGGTGTTCTCACATAGTCATATGATATATTAGTAATTATGGAAAATGTTTTTTTTCTTCGAACATAATTGTATAAAATTATAGGAAAATAAATATTGGTTGTATAAGAAGGAAGTTCTCAAAGGAAGGAATGTAAGAAGGTTTAAAGGGACGGAAGGAAGCTTCTTTCCTCGGTTCTTTTAGAACAACAATAATTTGGCCTGGTATTCAGCCACCTTCAGGTGGGATAGAGAACCTTTTTTTTTTTTCCTTCTCAGGTTTAAAGGGGGAAAGAAAAAGAAGGTTCCTTAAAGGGATGAAAGAAAGAAGAAGGTTTTAGAGGGAAGAAAAAGAAGGTTTTCTGAGGGGGGAAGAAAAAGAAGATTTCTCGAAGGAACTGAAGTAAGAAGGTTTTCAAAGGGAAGGAAAAGAAGAAAGAAGATTTTCGAAGGGGGATGAAAAAGAAGGTTTTCATAGGGGGATGAAAAAGAAGATTTAGAGGGAGAAGGAGAAAAAGGTTTTTAAAGGGGGAGAACAAACAGGGTTTTACAGGTAAGGAAAGAAGTTTCCTTAAAGGGGGGGAAGATAAAGAAGGTTCTTTTTCCTAGGTTATTAGAACAACAATATGGCCTGGCACTTAGCCACCCTTAGGGAGAAAAAGAATCTTTTCCTTTTTTTTATACGTGTTTTAAGGGTAAAAAAAGAAGAAAAAAGGTTCTGAAGAGGGGGGGGAAGGAAAGAAGGTTTTTTACGTTAAGGAAAAGAAGGTTTTGAAGGAAGAAAAAAAGGAATGTTTAAAGGGAAGAAAAAGAAGGTTTCTTAGAGGAGGAAGAAAAAGAAGGTTTTCAAAGGGAAGGAAAAGAAGAAAGAAGATTTTGGAAGGGGGGAAGGAAAAGAAGAAAGAAGATTTTGGAAGGGGGGAAGGAAAAAGAAGGTTTTTTTTCCTCGGTTATTAGAACAACAATAATATATGGCCTAGTGTTTTAGCCACCTTTAGGGGGAAGAAAAAGAATCTTTTCTTTTTTTTTTTATAGGTGCTTTTAAAGGGAAGGAAAAGAAGAAAGAAAGAAGGTTTTAGGGTAGAAATAAGAAGAAGGTTTCTTAAGGGAAGAGAAAAAGAAGGTTTCTTAAAGGGGCAAAAGAAAAAGAAGGTTTTCTTAAGGGGGGAAAAAGAAAGAAGATTTAAGGAAGGAAGAAAAAGAAGGTTAAAATTTTGTTAAAGGGAAGAAGAAGAAGATTTAAAGGGAGAAAAAAAAGAAGGTTTCCTAAGGGGGAATAAAAAGAAGGTTTCTTAAGGGAGGAAAAAGAAGAAAGAAGGTTTAAGTGGGTAAGAAAAAGAAGTTTTTCAAAGGAGAAGAAAAAGAAGATTTTAAGGGGGAAAAGGGAAGAAGAAGATTCTTTCCTAGGTTATTAGAACAGCAATATTGCCTGGTGTTTAGCCACCTTATGGGAAGAAAGAATCTTTTCTTTTTTTCTATAGGTGTTTTAAAGGGAAGGAAAAGAAGAAGGTTTTCAAAGGGGGAAGAAAAAGAAGATTTTCAGAGGGAAGAAAAAGAAGGTTCCTTAAAGGAGGAAGAAAAAGAAGGTTCCCTAAAGGGAAGAAAAAGAAGAAAGAAGGTTCTTTTTCCTCGATTCTTTAGAACAATAATATATGGCCTGGTTTTTTAGCCACCTTAAGGGGGGAGAAAAAGAATCTTTTCTTTTTTTTTATACGTGTTTTAAAGGGGAAGAAAAAGAAGATTTAAAGGGAGGAAAGAAAAAGAACATTTATAGGGGAAGAAGATTTAAGGGAGGAAGGAAGAGAACATTTGTAAGGAAGGAAGAAAGGAGGTTTCTTAAGGGGAAAGAAAAAGAAGGTTCCTTAAAGGGAAGAAAAAGAAGAAGTTTTTCAAAGGGAATGAAGATTAAAGAAGGTTTTAAAGGGAAGAAAAAGAAGGTTTAAAGGGAGAAAAGAAAGAAGCTTTTCAAAGGGGGGGAAGAAAAAGAAGGTTTCTTAAGCGAGAAAGAAGAAAGAAGGTTCTCAAAGGGGGAAAAGAAAGTAAGAAGGAAGGTTCTTTCCTCGGTTTTTTTAGAACAACAAGATATGGCCTGTTACTTAACCACCTTTAAGGGAAGAAAAAGAAGGTTTCTTAAGGGAGGAAAAGAAGAAAGAAGGTTTCTTAAGGGGGTAAAAGAAAAAGAAGGTTCCTTAGAGGGAAAAAAGGAAGAAGGTTTTCAAAGGAGAAAGGAAAAAAGAAGGTTTAAAGGGAAGAAAAAGAAGGTTACTTAGAGGGGGAAGAAAAAGAAGGTTAAAATTTTGTTTAAGGGAAGAAAAAGAAGGTTTAAGGAAGGAAGAAAAAAAGAAGGTTTAAGGAAGGAAGAAAAAGAAGGTTTCTCAAAGGGGGAAAGCAAACAGGGTTTTACAGGTAAGGAAAGAAGGTTTAAGGGAGGAAGAAAAAGAACATTTATAGGGGAAGAAGATTTAAGGGAGGAAGGAAAAGAACATTTGTAAGGAAAGAAGAAAGAAGGTTTCTTAAGGGAAGGAAAAGAGGAAAGAAGGTTTTCAAAGGGAAGGAAAAGAAGAAAGAAGGTTTTAAAGGGAGGAAGAAAAAGAAGTTTCTTTCCTCGATTATTTAGAACAATAATATATGGCCTGGTGTTTTGCCACCTTTAGGGGGGAGAAAAAGAATCTTTTTCTTTTTTTCTATAGGTGTTTTAAAGGGAAGGAGAAGAAGGTTTTCAAAGGGGGGAAGAAAAAGAAGAAAGAAGGTTTCTTAAGGAGGAAGAAAAAGAAGAAAGAAGGTTTTCAAAGGGGGAAGGAAAAAGAAGGTTTCTTAGGGGAGGAAAGAAAAAGAAGGTTCCTTAAAGGGGGGAAAGGAAAGAAGGTTTTAAAAGGGAGTAAAGAAGAAAGAAGGTTTCTTAAAGGGGGAAGAAAAAGAAGGTTTTAAAAGGGAGGAAAAGAAAGAAGATTTAAAGGGGGAAGGAGAAGAAGAAAGAAGGTTTTTAAAGGGAAGGAAAAGAAGAAAGAAGGTTTCTTAAAGGAGGAAAGAAAAAGAAGGTTCTCAAAGGGTGAAGAAAAAGAAGATTCTTCCCTCGGTTATTAGAACAATAATATGACCTGGTATTTAGCCAACTTAAGGGAAGGGAGAGAATCTTTTTCTTTTTATATATGTTTTTTAAGGGAGGGGAAAAGAAAGAGGATTTCTCGAAAGAAGGAAAGTAAGAAGGTTTCTTAAAGGGGGAAAAGAAGGAAGGTTTTAGAGGGAAGGAAAAGAAAAAGAAGGTTCTTTCATCGGTTATTAGAACAATAGTGTGGCCTGGTAATTTAGCTCCTTCAGGGGAAAGGGAAGTTGAAATTTTTTTTTTTTCTTTCTTTCATAGAGGATAAGAAAGGAAAAGGAAGGTTTTCAAAGGGAAGGAAAAGAAGAAAGAAGGTTTAAAGGAGGGAAAAGAAGAAAGAAGGTTTCTTAAGGAGGAAGGAAAAGAAGAAAGAAGGTTTCTTAAGGAGGAAGGAAAAGAAGAAAGAAGGTTTCTTAAGGGGGGTAAAGGAAAAGGAAGGTTTAAAAGGAAAAGAAGAAAGAAGATTTAAAGGGTTAAGAAGAAGAAGGTTCTAAAAGGGTGAAGAAAAATAAGGTTTCCTGAGGGAAGGGAAAGAAAGTTTTCAAAGGGAAGGAGAAGAAAAAGAAGGTTTCTTAAAGGAGGAGGAAAAAGAAGGTTCAAGAGTAAAGAAGAAAAGAAAAGGAAAGAGAAGAAAATATATATATATATATATATATATATATATATGTATGTATGTGTCGAATTGAAAGGATATATAGGAATATTTTGTAGCGAAAAAAAAAAAAAAAAAAAAAAAGTGTGGGCGTGGAGTGGAGGAGGAGAAGGAAAGAATATGTATATGTAATGGTTTTTTTTTTCTTAATTCTATATATATTATATATATATATATATGCTTTAATTCTATATATAATATATATATAATATATGTATAATATATATATATATATGTATATATATAATATATATGTAGTATATATTTTTTTTTGGTTGACGACGAAGACGCACAATTATGGCGGCATCTAAGGGTGGATTGTTGCAGCCTTGGTTGCAGAAGCATACCAATGTGGGAACTACCGTTACGGGGCAGGATGCTGCGACGCGTGCGAGCGCCCTTACCGTAAGTGAATATGTGGTGATGTGATGAAGACATCATGTATGTACGTATATATATGTATATATGTATATATATACATATATATATACACTCTTTCCTTCCTTTCTTTTCCATCGCTCTGCAGACAAAGTTGAAGGAAGATTTAGAGAAAGCATGGGAAAAATTGAAGATTCCCCTGTCTGACGGGGGGTCTGCAGAAATATCTGGTCTGTGTACTGACGCGAAGAACCTTGTGGGCGCGGGGAGCGGTACGGAAAAGGCTGAGTACATGCAGAATTTATGTAAAGGAATCGCTGAAATAAAATATTTCAGGAGTGGTGTAGAGACCAAGAGAACCACGGGAGATCAGGGTAGACCAACTAACCAAGATGGGACCCCGGAAATTACGACCTTGGACGATGATGAAGCTTATGCACGCTGTATCGTGGGATCCGTCGCTCTGAATGAACTGTACGGAGATCATTGCCAAATGGAGGGAATCATAGGAGAGATATCGTCTAATGTGGACAATAAATTAGAGGGGCACTTGAGCAAGAAAGTGCTGGACCCTCAGCAGCAACTGAATAAATGTGAGGGAATTGATCCCAAACATTTAATGTTCGGTAAATCCCTCCTCGCCAGTACAATCAGAAATTGGGTTCAGGGCGATAGGAAGAAGGAGGACGATTGGAAGAAGAGTGGGGATCCGCGGGGAGCCTGGAGGGTGGGGTACGTGTGGAGGTACTGGCCAAATGTCTGTGGGGGAAAGAAAAATCGGGAGGATGCGCAGTATTTACAACAACAGAGAAAAAATAATGCAAAACATATGACAGAATTCTTAAAATTAGGCGATGATAATATCAGCAGTAAGGCAACTGCTGATGGAAAACCGACTTTAGAAGAAATATTAACAGAAGATGGATACACCATCCCACAGGACAGAATAATTAAAGTATTGCAGGATGCAATGCAGAACGACAGTGCTGCTAGTCCTTCTTTTGATTTAGCCAAGGCAATAATGGAGAATGTAACGAAGGCAGCTGAGGAAACTGAGGGTAAGTGTCTTATTATTAATATATTAATACATTAATATATTATTAATGTATTAATGTAATGAACTAATAATGTAATATATTAATAATGTATTAATATATTACATTATTAATGTATTAATATATTACATTAGTGCATCATTAATGTATTAATATATTAATGTATTAATGTATTAATGTATTAATGTATTAATATATTAATAATGTATTAGTGTATTAATATATTATTAATGTATTAATGTATTAATGTATTAATGTATTAATGTATTAATGTATTAATGTATCACATCATTAATGTATTACATTATGAATGGAAAAAGAAAGGGAGTGAAAAGGAATAAAGAAAGAAAAGGAAAAGGGGAAAAGGAATAGAAAGAGAAGGAAAGAGAAAGAAAGAGAAGGGAATAAGAAGGAAAGAGAAGGAAAAGAAATAAGGAACAGAAGGAAAAGGGGAAGGAAAGGGAAAGGGAAAGGGAAAGAAGGAAAGGGAAAGGGAAAGGAAAAGAAGAGGAAAAGGAATGTGTGTTTAGGATGGGGGAAGGAATGAAGGAAGGGAAAGGGAAAGGGAAGGGGAAGGAAAGGAAAGGGAAAGGGAAAGGGAAAGGGAAAGGGAAAGGGAAAGGGAAAGGGAAAGGGAAAGGGAAAGGGAAAGGGAAAGGGAGTGAAGGAAAAGGGAAAGGGAAAGGGAAAGGGAAAGGGAAAGGGAAAGGGAAAGGGAAAGGGAGTGAAGGAAAAGGGAAAGGAAAAGGAAAAGGAAAAGGAAAAGGAAAAGGAAAAGGAAAAGGAAAAGGAAAAGGAAAGGAATGCAAGGAGAAGGAATGAGCAGGATAGTAGTAACCAGATGATAGTAACCGGATGGTATGAACCGGATGGTATGAACCGGATGGTAGAAACTGGATGGTAGGTACCAGATGGTATGGGCCGGATGGTATGAACTGGATGGTATAAACCAGATGGTATGAACCAGATGGTATGAACCGGATGGTACGAACCGGATGGTACGAACCGAATGGTATGAACCGCATGGTATGAACCGAATGGTATAGACCGGATGGTATGAACCGTATGGTAGAAACCGGATGGTGCAGAAACCTGATGTTATGGACCGGATGGTGGGAACTGGATGGTAGGTACTGGATGGTGGGAACTGGATGGTGGAGACTGGATGGTGGGAACTGGATGGTATGAACCGGGTGGTATGAACCGGATGGCAAGGAAGCATTGTAGCATCCCTCCCGGGAGGGGTAGGTAGAACTCCTCGAAGACAAAGACCGGATACTATACACCAACCACATGGGGGGAAGTGGATGGTATGAACCGGATGGTAGTAATCGGATGGTAGTAACCGGATGGTGGGAACTGGGTGGTGGGAACTGGATGGTAGGAACTGGATGGTGGGAAGTGGATGGCATAGAAACCGGATGGTATGAGCTGGATGGTATGAACCGGATGGTATGAGCCGGATAGTATGAACCGGATGGTATGAACCGGATGGTATGAACCGGATGGTGGAGACTGGATGGTAGGAACCGGATGGTAGGAACCGGATGGTATGAACCGGATGGTATGAACTGGATGGTGGGAACTGGATGGTGGGAACTGGATGGTGGAGAATGGATGGTGGAGACTGGATGGTATGAACTGGATGGCACGAATCGGATGGTATGAACCGGATGCTATGAACCAGATGGTATGTACCGGATGGTACGAGCCGGATGGTGGGAAGCGCATGGTAGACACCGGATGGTATGAACCGGATGGTAGGAACAGGATGGTAGAGAACGGATAGTACGAACCGGATGGAATGAACCGGATGGTATATACCGGATGGTAAAGAGCGGATGGTAGGAGACTGGATGGTACGAACCGGATGGCAGGGGCGCATCCCAGCATCCCTCCCGGGAGGAGTAGGTAAAACTCCTCGCACGCAGAAACCGGATACTATGCACTAACCGGGTAGTAGTAACCGGATGGCAGACAGGAAGGCAAACCGGATACTACACAGACCAGCACGAAGAAAGAAAAAGAAAGAAAAAAAAGAAAAAAAGGAAAAAAGAAAAATTTAAAAAAAGAAAAACATATTCTGATTCTGGGTTCAGGAATACGGTGGTAAGGGTGTTAGAATAAGTTGTTAGGGGTGTCAGGAATCAGATTCCGGATTGAGGAGGAAGTTATCAGGGTATTAGGACTTAGATTCCGGGTTCAGGAGGGAGGTTGTTAGGGTGCTAGAACTTTGATTCAGGAATTAGGAGGAAATTGTCAAGGTGTTAGAACTTATATTCCGGGTTTAGGACAAAGGTGTCAAGGTGTTAGAACTTAGATTCCGGGTTTAGGAGGAAGGTGTTAGGGTGTCAGAATTTAGATTCCGGGTTTAGGACAAAGGTGTCAGGGTGTTAGAACTTAGATTCCGGGTTTAGGAGGGAAGGTATCAGGGTGTTAGAACTTCGATTCCGCGTTTAGGACAAAAGTGTCGGGGTGTTAGAACTTAGATTCCGGTTTTAGGAGTAAGGTGTCAGGGTGTTAGAACTTAGATTCCGGGTGTAGGAGAAAGGTGTCAGGGTGTTAGAACTTAGATTACGCGTTTAGGACAAAGGTGTCAGGGTGTTAGGACTTAGATTCCGGGTTTAGGAGGAAGGTTTAAGGGGTGTCAGTAATAAGATTCCGGTTTCAGGGGGAAAGTTTCAGGGTGTTAGAACTGGGATTCCGGATTTAGGACAAAGGTGTCAGGGTGTTAGAACTTAGATTCCGGGTTTAGGACAAAGGTTGTAAGGGTGCTAGCATAAGGTTGTCGGATGCAGGGAATTAGATTCCGGGTTTAGGAGTCAGATTCCGGGTTTAGGAGGAAGGTTGCAGGTTGTAGGAAATTAGATTCCGAGTTTAGGAGGAAAGTTGTCAGGGGTGTTAGAACTTAGATTCCGGGTTTAGGAGGGAGGCGTGAGGGTGTTAGGACATAGATTCCGCGTTTAGGAGGGAGGTGTCAGGGTGTTAGAACATAGATTCCGGGTTTAGATGCGAGGTTGTTAGGGTGTTAGAAGCAGGATTCCGGATTTAGGAGTAGGGTTCCGGGTTTAGGGGTAGGGTTCCTGGTTTAGGAGTAGGATTCCGGGTTTAGGAGTAGGGTTCCGGGTTTAGGAGTAGGGTTCCGGGCTTAGGAGTAGGGTTCCGGGATTAGGAGTAGAGTTCAGGGTTTAGGAGTAGGGTTCCGGGTTTAGGAGTAGGGTTTCGGGTTTAGGAGTAGGGTTCCGGGTTTAAGAGTAGGGTTCCGGGTTTAGGAGTAGGGTTCCGGGTTTAGGAATAGGGTTCCGGGTTTAGGAGTAGGGTTCCGGGTTTAGGAGTAGAGTTCCGGGTTTAGGAGTAGGGTTCCGGGTTTAGGAGTAGGGTTCCGGGTTCAGGAGTAGGGTTCCGGATTTAGGAGTAGGGTTACGGGTTTAGGAGTAGGGTTCCGGGTTTAAGAGTAGGGTTCCGGGTTTAGGAGTAGGGTTCCGGATTTAGGAATAGGGTTCCGGGTTTAGGAGTAGGGTTCCGGGTTTAGGAGTAGGGTTCCGGGTTCAGGAGTAGGGTTCCGGATTTAGGAGTAGGGTTACGGGTTTAGGAGTAGGGTTCCGGGTTTAGGAGTAGGGTTCCGGGTTTAGGAGTAGGGTTCCGGGTTTAGGTGTCAGATTCCGGGTTTAGGAGTAGGGTTCCGGGTTTAGGAGTAGGGTTCCGGGTTTAGGACAAAGGCGTCAGGGTGTTAGAACTTAGATTCCGGGTTTAGGACAAAGGTGTAAGGGTGTTAGAACTTAGATTCCGGGTTTAGGAGACAGGTGTCAGGGTCTAAGAACTTAGATTCCGGGTTTAGGAGGAAGGTTGTAGGTGTGTTAGGTGTCAGATTCCGGGTTTAGGACAAAGGTGTCAGGGTGTAAGAACTTAGATTCCGGGTTCAGGAGGAAGGTTATAGGGGTGTTAGAACTTAGATTCGGGGTTTAGGAAGAAGGTTGTCAGGGTGTTAGAACTTAGATTCCGGGTTTAGGACAAAGGTGTCAGCGTGTTAGAATTTAGATTCCGGGTTTAGGACAAAGGTGTAAGGTTGCTAGAACTTAGATTCCGGGTTTAGAACAAAGGTGTCAGGGTGTAGGAACTTAGATTGCGGGTTTAGGACAAAGGTGTCAGGGTGTAAGAACATAGATTCCGGGTTTAGGACAAAGGTTGTAAGGGTGTTAGAACTTTGATTCCAGAATTAGGACAAGGGTGTCAGGGTGTTAGAACTCTGATTCCGGGTTTAGGACAAAGGTGTCAGGGTGTCAGAATTCGGATTCCGGGTTTAGGACGAAGGGGTCAGGTTGTTAGAACTTAGATTCCGGGTTTAGGAATGAAGGTTGTTAGGGTGTTAGAAGATTCCGGGTTTAGGTGGAAGGTTTTAAGGGTGTTAGAATAAGGTGGTAAGGGTGTTAGATGTTAGATTCCGCGTTTAGGAGGAAGTTGGCAGGGTGTAAGAACTTAGATTCTGGGTTTAGGACAAAGGTGTCAGGGTGTAAGAACTTATATTCCGGGTTTAGGAATGAAGGTTGTAGAGGTGTTAGGACGTAGATTCCGAGTTTAGGAAAAAGGTGTCAGGGTGTTAGAAATTAGATTCCAGGTTTAGGAGGAAGGTGTCAGGGTGTAGGAACTTAGATTCCGGGCTCAGAAGTAAGGTTGTAGGGGGTGTTAGAACTTAGATTCCGGGTTTAGGAGGAAGATGTCAGAGTGTTAGAACTTAGATTCCGGGTTTAGGAGGGAGGTGTCATGGGTGTAATAACTTAGATTCCGGGTTCTGGACAAAGGTGTCAGGGTGTTAGATCTTAGATTCCGGGTTTAGGAAGAAGGTGTCAGGGTGTTAGAACTTAGATTCCGGGTTTAGGAATGAAGGTTGTTAGGGTGTTAGAAGATTCCGGGTTTAGGTGGAAGGTTTTAAGGGTGTTAGAATAAGGTGGTAAGGGTGTTAGATGTTAGATTCCGCGTTTAGGAGGAAGGTGTCAGGGTGTTAGGACTTAGATTCCGGGTTTAGCCCAAAGGTGTCAGGGTGTAAGAACTTAGATTCCGGGTTTTGGAAGAAGGTTTCGGGGTGTCAGAACATAGATTCCGGGTTTAGGACAATGGTGCCAGGGTGTCAGAACATAGATTCCGGGTTTAGGACAAAGGTGTCAGGGTGTTAGAACTTAGATTCCGTGTTAAGGACAAAGGTGTCAGTGTGTTAGGACTTAGATTCCGGGTTTAGGACAAAGGTGTCAGGGTATTAGGACTTAGATTCTGGGTTTAGGAGGGAGGTGTCAGGGTGTTAGAACTTCGATTCCGCGTTTAGGACAAAAGTGTCGGGGTGTTAGAACTTAGATTCCGGTTTTAGGAGTAAGGTGTCAGGGTGTTAGAACTTAGATTCCGGGTGTAGGAGAAAGGTGTCAGGGTGTTAGAACTTAGATTACGCGTTTAGGACAAAGGTGTCAGGGTGTTAGGACTTAGATTCCGGGTTTAGGAGGAAGGTTTAAGGGGTGTCAGTAATAAGATTCCGGTTTCAGGGGGAAAGTGTCAGGGTGTTAGAACTTAGATTCCGGGTTTAGGAGGAAGTTGGCAGGGTGTAAGAACTTAGATTCTGGGTTTAGGACAAAGGTGTCAGGGTGTAAGAACTTATATTCCGGGTTTAGGAATGAAGGTTGTAGAGGTGTTAGGACGTAGATTCCGGGTTTAGGAGGAAGGTTGGAAGGGTGTTAGAAGTCAGTTTCCTGGTTTAGGAGTAAGGTTTTAGGGATGTTGAAAGTCAGATTCCGGGTTTAGGAAGAATCTGTCAGGGTGTTAAAACTTAGATTCCGGGTTTAGGAATGATGTTGTAGGGGTGTCGTAATAAGGTTGTAGAGCTGTCAGAACTTAGATTGCGGCTTTAGGACAAAGGTGTCAGAGTGTTAGAACTTAGATTCCGGGTTTAGGAGGATCGTTGTAGGGGTGTTAGGACTTAGATTCCGGGATTAGGAGGAAGGTGTCAGGGTGTTGGGACTTAGATTCCGGGTTTAGGAGGAATGTTGTCAGGGTGTTAGAACTTAGATTCCGGGTTTAGCAAGAACGTTTTAGGGGTATAGGAAGAGGGTTCCGGGTTCAGGAGTAGGGTGTCAGGGTGTTAGGACTTAGATTCCGGGTTTAGGAAGAAGGTGTCAGGGTGTTAGAACTTAGATTCCGGATTTAGGAGGGAGGTGTCATGGGTGTTAGAACTTAGATTCCGGGTTTAGGAGGAAGGTGTCAGTGCGTTAGGACTTAGATTCCGGGTTTAGGGGGAAGGTGTCAAGGTGCTAAAACTTAGATTCCGGATTTAGGAGGAAGGTGTCAAGGTGTTAAAACTTAGATTCCGGGTTTAGGAGGAAGTTGTCAGGGTGTTAGAAGTCAGATTCCGGGTTTAGGAGGAAGTTGTCAGGGTGTTAGATCATACATTCCGGGTTTAGGAGGGAGGGGTCAGGGTGTAAGAACTTAGATTTCGGGTTTAAGAGTAGGGTTCTGGGTTTAGGAGTAGTGTTCCGGGTTTAGGAGTAGGGTTCTGGGTTTAGGAGGAAGGTGTCAGGGTTTTAGAATTTAGATTCCGTCCTTAGGAGGAAGGTGTCAGGGTTTTAGAATTTAGATTCCGTCCTTAGGAGGAAGGTGTCAGGGTGTTAGAATAATGTTGTAGGGGTTTTTGAATGAAGGTTTAGGGGTATTGAAATGAGGTTGTAAGGTTGTAGGAATAAGATGTCAGGGTGTTAGAACCTAGACTCCGGGTTTAGGGGGAAGGTGTCAGGGTGTTAGAACTTAGATTCCGGGTATAGGGGTAAGGTGTTAGGGTATTAGAACTTAGATTGCGGGTGTAGGACAAAGGTGTCAGGGTGTTAGGACATAGATTCCGGGTTTAGGAGGAAGTGTCAGGGTGGAAGAACTTAGATTCCGGGTTTAGGACAAAGGTGTCAGGGTGGAAGAACTTAGATTCCGGGTTTAGGAGTAGGGTTCCGGGTTTAGGAGTAGGGTTCCGGGTTTAGGAGTAGGGTTCCGGGTTTAGGAGTAGGGTTCCGGGTTTAGGAGTAGGGTTGCGGGTTTAGGAGTAGGGTTGCGGGTTTAAGAGTAGGGTTCCGGGTTTAGGAGTAGGGTTCCGGGTTTAGGAGTATAGTTTCAGGGAATAGAAATAAGGTTCCGGGGTTTAGGAATAAGGTTTCGGGGTTAGCTTTACTTGAGTAAGGGGAAGGGAAAGGTAAAACTCCTCGAGGACAGAAACCGGATACTACACACTAACCCGATGGTAGTAACCGGATGGCAGGGACGCATCCCAGAATCCCTCCCGGGAGGGGGGTAGGAAAAACTCCTCGAAGACGAAAAACCGAATACTACACAGTAAATGGATGGTAGAAACCGGATGGTTAAAACGGGATGGTGGAATTCGGATGGTGGAATTCGGATGGTGGAGACTGGATGGTGGAGACTGGATGTTGGAGACTGGATGGTGGAAACTGGATGGTGGGAACTGGATGGTGGAGACTGGATGGTGGAGACTGGATGGTGGGGATTGGTTGGTGGAGACTGGATGGTGGAGACTGGATGGTAGGAACCGGATGGTCGAGACTGGATGGTGGAGACTGGATGGTAGGAACCGGATGGTCGAGACTGGATGGAATGAACCGGATGGTATGAACACTATGGTGGAGACTGGATCGTGGGAAGTGGATGGTGGGAAGTGGATGGTGGGAAGTGGATGGTGGGAAACTGGATGGTGGGAACCGGATGGTACGAACCGGATGGTACGAACCGGATGGTATGAAGCGGATGGTATGAACCGGATGGTAGTGACCGGACGGTATAGACCGGATGGTGGGAACAGGATGGTGGGAACAGGATGGTGGGAACAGGATGGTGGGAACAGGATGGTGGGAACAGGATGGTGGGAACTGGATGGTGGAAGCTGGATGGTGGAGACTGGATGGTGGAGACTGGATGGTGGAGACTGGATGGTGGAGACTGGATGGTAGGAACCGGATGTTAGTAACCGGATGGTACGGAAACCGGATGGTAATAAGCGGATGGTATGAACCGGATGGTATGATCCGGATGGTAGGTACCGGATGGTAGTAATCGGATGGTATCGGCCGGATGGTATGAACGGGATGGTAGAAACTGGACGGTTGTACCCGGATGGTGGGAACTGGATGATATGAACCGGATGGTAGGAACCGGATGGTAGGAACCGGATGGTAGGAACCGGATGGTAGGAACCGGATGGTAGGAACCGGATGGTAGGAACCGGATGGTAGGAACCGGATGGTAGGTACTGGATGGTATGAACCGGATAGTATGAACCGGATGGTATGAACCGGATGGCAGGGACGCATCCCAGCATCCCTCCCGGGAGGGGAGAGGAAAAACTCCTCGTAGACGAAAAACCGGATACTATACACTAAACGGATGGTGGGATGCGAATGTTGGGAAGTGGATGGTTGAGGCCGGATGGTATGACCTGGATGGAATGGACCGGATGGTAATAACCGGATGGTAGTAACCGAATAGTAGAACCGGATGGTAGGAACTGGATGGTAGTAACCGGATGGTAGTAACCGGATGGTATGAACCGGATGGCAGGGACGCATCCCAGCATCCCTGCCGGGAGGAGTAGGTAAAACTCCTCGAAGACAGAAACCGGATGCTGGACACTAACCGGATGGTAGGTATCGGATGGTAGGTATCGGATGGTAGGTACCGGATGTTATGAACCGAATGGTGGGAACCGGATGGTATGAACCGGATGGTAGGAACTGCATGGTATGAACCGGATGGTATGGACCGGATGGTATGGACCGGATGGTATGGACCGGATGGTATGAACCGGATGGTATGAACGGGATGGTGGGAAGAGGATGTTGGAGACTGGGTGGTGGAGACTGGATGGTGGGAAGTGGATGGTGGAGACTGGATGGTAGAAACCGGATGGTATGAACTGCATTGTGCGAAGCGGATGGTATGGACCGGATGGTATGGACCGGATGGTATGGACCGGATGGTATGGCCGGGATGGTATGGACGGGATGGTATGAACCGGATGGTAATGACAAGATGGTAGTAACCGGATGGCAGTAACTGGATGGTAGTAATCGGATGGTATGGACCGGATGGTGGAGACTGGATGGTGGGAACTGGATGGTGGGGACTGGATGGTAGGAACCGGATGGTAGGTACCGGATGGTGGGGACTGGATGGTAGGAACCGGATGGTGGAGACTGGATGGTGGGTACTGGATGGTGGAGACTGGATGGTGGGTACTGGATGGTGGAGACTGGATGGTGGAGACTGGATGGTGGGTACTGGATGGTGGGAACTCGATGGTGGGTACTGGATGGTGGGAACTGGATGGTGGGAACTGGATGGTGGGAACTGGATGGTTGGGACCGGATGGCATATAGAACCGCAAATTTAGAACAATCCCAAACGAAAAAAGAAAAAAAAAAAAGAGAAAAAATTTTTCATCGATTGTGAATGACATACATTTATTCAATCTACATAAATACATACAACATACAACATACAACATACAACATACAACATACAACATACATACATACAACATACAACATACAACATACATACATACAACATACAACATACATACATACAACATACAACATACAACATACAACATACAACACACAGCACACTACATGTTGTTCATTTCCGCCCATCCCCATCCCATTTTACAGCTCAGGAGTGCATGAAAGACAGCAGCAAGGAATTTTGCGTGCGCCTAAAATGTGCAAAAGAACACTGGGAATTGAATGAAGGCCAGGGCGGCAACAACAACAGCGTAAGGAGGGGGAAAGACTGTACATATATACATACATATAGATTTATGTATATGTATATGTATATATGTATGTATATATATATGTATATATGTATATATATGTATATATATATATATATGTATGTATATATTTATATATGTCTACCTTCCTTTTCTATGTAGGATGAATTGTGGGGAAAACGCGTGAAGAATGAATTTGACAATCTCTTTACTCGGGGGACTGCTAGTAATGGTGGCACCCAAGGTGCTAAATGCGACAAGGACAAAGACTTAGATAGTGCAAATAAAGAAGCATGCAAACACATTACAGCTAAATTAGAAAATATATACACAACCACAGGTGGCAAACACCAATTATCTGATCAAATTGTACAATGTCTTTTGTTAAGAGCTTATGCTGAAAAATTAAATGAACGAGCAAAACAAGAAGGGTATTGTGACATACAACCCGGTATAAAAAGGGCATTCGAGTTTGCAAGCGCCATTAAAACAACTAATTGTAGGAATAATAAGTCCTGCATTGTTTGCAACCTAAACGACTATAACCAACTTGACAGTTGCCCCATTGGCAAAGATGCCACTGACAAAGTGAAGTCCAAAGTGGATGAATGGTTCAAGAACGATCAAACGAAGAGCACGAAAATGCAACAAACCTTGGCTGACTTCAATAAAGAAAATACCTTATGCAAACGTATACAATGTGCATCGAAGTGGTATGAGAACAAGGGGAGTGGACAGGTAAGTGGGCACACACACCACCTGCTTGGGTAGTAAGGAATGGCAGTTACATATATACATGTATACATATGCACTTACATATATATACATGTATATACATATATACACTTATATATGCACTTACATATATATACGTATGCGTATGTGTGTGTATATACATATATATATGTATGTATATATATGTATATGTATATATATGTATATATATATATATTAAACCACTGCCACCTTATACAGAACAAATTCTGGAATGAGCATGTGAAGAAATTATGGGAAGAATTAGCAGGAGCAATGACAACAGATGGCAAAAAGGAAAACCGAGAATGTGCTAAAGTGCCAGATACCAATGGTATCAATGGTACTAGTGGTCAAAGAGAAGCAACTCATTCTGAAAAGACGGCGTGCAATTATTTGCATGCCGGCTTAAGCAAGCTGTACAGCAAAGATGCGACGTCGGCCGCCGCGCCGGCGGCGGCGACGTCGACGACAGTCGACGACAACATCTTAAAGAACAACCCATCGTTTAGACAAACGATGGGTTGTTTTTTACTTCACGCTTATGCAAAAATAATGAAAGAAAAGGCAATTTGTAATATTGATAAAGGGATAACACAGGCATTTGAGTCATGGAATGTAAGTTCTAATGGTAATTGCAATGGCAAGGAACCTTGTGTTCCTTGCCATTGGAAAGAGACCGACTATGAGAATTGCTCCATTAACACAAGTGGCGCAGGCGCCACTGGCCACAGTGACAAGGTTGAGAACAAATTGAAGGACATCGTCCATGAGAAGGACGGCAAAATAGTGGCAATGGCAGCGGAAGTAAACAAAATAGAGAGTCTATGCAAACGCTTCCAATGTATATCTGAAAGATGGTTAAAACAGAAAAACGGAAAAAAGGACAAATCCTTGACAAATGAAGACTGGGTAAAGACATAACCGTTGATCACATACATACATATGTATACACATACATGTATATATATATACATATACATACATATATAGATATATGTACATATGTGTATGCATATAAACACATAGATGTACTTATGTGTATGTGTATGTGTATGTGTATGTATATGTATATATATATATATATTATTTCAATTTTAGAAGAAAGTGTGGGAAGGCGATGACGGTGTAAAGAATGAATTAAAGGAACTCTCTCAGAAGCTGAAAGGGAAGAATGACAGCCTTGATCAATACTGCAACGGTCTAGACGATAAAACTGGAAAGGATGCTTGCCTCCTTATAGCAGCAGGATTAAAGAACCTCTACGAAACTACGGGCAACGGTGACCCCATTGATGCATCGTTTAAAAGAACGATGCAATGTGTTTTATTAAATGCCATTGCAGATGAAATGAAGGAAAAACTTCCGTGTAAAGAGGAAAGGAGTGTACTGGAAGGGATAAATAAGGCTTTTGACAATAGTGGTGAAATTAAGAATAAAAGTAGCGGTTGCAATGATGTTAATAAATGTTTTACGTGTGAGAGGTTCAACGAATATAGAAGTTGCCAGATTAGAGAAAATAGCAGCACATTGAAAGTAACGATGTTAGAAGGCAAAGTAGATGACGTGCTCAAGAACGGTGCTAAGGAAGAAATGAAGAAAATTAAGGAGGTAGCTCTTAAGGAAATATGTAAGTAGACACCACTACAAAATTCTAATACCACCACCACAATAACTAATTCATCCAACTTCCATCCATCTGTCACCTTTCCACAACGGACAAAACAAACAAAAATAAAAACAAAACAGAACAAACAAAAACAATTTGTTCATTTTTTTTTTCCTTTTTGTATTTCTATAGGTAAACCTTGTACAAATAATGGGGAAACACTATGTAATCAACTAGATTGTATAAGAAAGAAGTGGGGACAAATTAGGAACCAGGGGGATGGAGCCAGCTGGGTAAGTAATACCAACTATGTACATATGTATACATACACATATATTTATATTCGTATGTATATGTATACATATACATGTATGTATGTATATATGTATGTATATGTATATATGTATGTACTTATGTATGTATATATGTATATATGTCTATGTGTATATATACATATATATATGTATTTGTATATGTATATATATATCTCGTTTTATGTTTAGGATGACATGAGGAGTGATTTTGAAAAGGAGTTAAAAGCACTGCTGACATACATGAAGGAGGAGACTAATCAGAACGCCGTTGCCCATCACTGCAGCGGTCATACTGCCGCCGGCTGGGAAGCCGGCGCTGCAAAAGAAGCTAATGAAACTGCTTGCAAGCTCATTGCAGCGGGGCTGCAACATATATCTAAAATTCAGCATGAATATAATGAGAGCGGTACGAAACCTGAGGAAAATAAAAACCCTTACGATAATCAAGAGTTTAAACAATTAGTTTCTTGTTTAATGTTAAAAGCCGTCGTACAAAAAATGAAAGAAGACAGCAAAATTTGTGACATACAACCGGGAATAGACGCCGCTTTTAAAGCGGCATCCCAAATTAAAAACGACCATTGCACGAATGATAAACCATGTATCGTCTGCGAAATAGGCCAGGACGATAAGGACAAACTTGACGGGTGCACAATTGGCAGTAGCTCAAAGGACAAAGTAAAGGACAAATTGAATGACTTGCTGAACAGTATGACAAATAAGCCCAACGTCGATTCCACCCTCAAGGAAGTACTTAAAACAGACCAACCCAACGGGGTACCCCTCTGTAGTCGTCTCCAATGTTTAGCATCTCGAGTTCAGCTGATCAAGGGCCAACACAATGCGGTAAGTAGAATAAAAGGAGAAGGAATAAAAAGAAAAGGAATAAAAAAAAAAAAAACGAAAAAAGAAAAATTCAGATTCCGGGTTCAGGAATAAGGTTTCAGGGTATAGGAGTAAGGTTGTACGGTATAGGAGTAAGGTTGTACGGTATAGGAGTAAGGTTGCACGGTATAGGAATAAGGTTTTAGGGTATAGAAGTAAGGTTTTAGGGTTATTGGAGTAAGGTTCCAGGGTTCAGGATTCAGATTCCGGGGTTAGTTTTAGTTGAGTAAGGGGGGGAGAGGTGAAGCTCCTCGCAGACCGTGACCGGATACTACACACGAACCGGATAGTATGAACCGGATGGCAGGGGAAGGCAAACCGGAAACTGCACAAACCAACACGAAAGAGAAAAAGAAAGAGAAAAAAGAAAAAAAGAAAAAAGAAAAAGAATGTATATTTATACATATACGTATGTATATGTATGTATGTACATATACATACATATATATATATATATATTTTACTCCACTTATACAGGACGACTTTTGGAGGAAGGAAGGCGAAGTGGGACAACTTTGGACAGAACTATCCAAGGCAATGACAGAGAATGGCACAACGGAACAACCGGAATGTAATCAAGTGGATGATAATAGAACACCCACCGAACCTGAAAAGAAGGCATGTCAATATCTTACAGTAGGTTTCAACCAACTAAAACAAAATTCAACGAATGGAGGAAAGTACAAAATCCTGTCTCATCACCCACTGTTAAGACAAACAGTGGGTTGTTCACTCCTTAAGGAATATGCAAAAAAAATGAAGGACAAATCAAAATGTCTTATCGAATCAGGAATAAAAAAAGCTTTTGATCCATGGAGTGGGAGTATTACTAAGGATAATTGCAAGGGCGGTAGCCCGTGCATTGAATGTAAATGGGATGATAGCGATTATGAAGGTTGCACTGTTGAAATTACCGCAAATGGCAGCAAATCGCAAGCAAAAACCAAAGTTCAAGACATGGTCAAGAACAGCACTTTAACTACCACCATGAACGACATAAACAGAACAGAATCTTTATGTGATAAACTCAAATGTGCCGCACCGAATTGGTTCAAGAGGCAGAAGGATTCGAAGACAAATGGAAACACCGCGTCGACTTGGGTAAGTATTACTACCAACGAACACAACCATCTTATCACCACAACACTAAGGGGGTAGAAAGAAAAAAAAAAAAAAAAAAAAAATTCACATTGCGGGTGTTGGAATAACGTTGTATGGGTATTAGAATAAAGTTGTGGGGTGTTAGAATAACGTTGTAGGGGTGTTGCAATAAGGTTGTAGGGGTATTAGAATAACGTTGTAGGGGTGTTGGAGTGATGTTGTTGGGGTGTTGGAATGATGTTGTGGGGGTGTTGGAATGATGTTGTTGTGGTGTTGGAATGATGTTGTTGGGGTGTTGGAATGATGTTGTTGTGGTGTTGGAATGATGTTGTTGTGGTGTTGGAATGATGTTGTTGGGGTGTTGGAATGATGTTGTTGTGGTGTTGGAATGATGTTGTTTGGGGTGTTGGAATGATGTTGTTGGGGTGTTGGAATGATGTTGTTGTGGTGTTGGAATGATGTTGTTGGGGGTGTTGGAATGATGTTGTTTGGGGTGCTGGAATGATGTTGTTGGGGTGCTGGAATGATGTTGTTTGGGGTGTTGGAATGATGTTGTTGGGGTGTTGGAATGATGTTGTTGGGGTGTCAGAAGTCAGATTCCGGGTTCAGCAGTAAGGTTGTACGGGTATTAGAGTAAGGTTTTAGGGTATAGG